>NW_011494604.1:6942663-6960077 GCF_000754665.1 Bison bison bison | reverse complement strand
CAAGGAATGGAAAGGAGAACTGCATCATTTCTGGGTCCAAACCATACTCCTATTCTGGGATAATTCATGAATATTTCTCCCACTCTTTTTAAGTCCTTCTCTTTTACTTCAACTCTCCTATATATTTGCAGTCTCCACACCAATTGGGTTGAGAAGTTGGTTTGTGAACTAGATTCCCTTTTCCCCATTCTTTGTACATTGAGTACAGCGCATGCTATTCCAGCGTCAGCGTTGGTTTCATTATTGGCTACATGAATATGAACAGAAAAAGAACCTCCTTGGCCAGGACGGGGGGTCTCAGCCCAGGCTAGGACCCCAGCTAGGGTCAGGTTAACCAATTCAGTGGCAAGACCATAAGGAAATCTGGAATAAGCAAAAATGATTACTAGGTGTCTCTAATAGAAAAGTACGTATTATTTAGAGCACACCTTTGTGGGCTGATTCTAGTCTCTGCACTCCTTCTGTGGCTGTGTAAGTTGTAGGGAACAGAGGACACAGGGATTCTTGACTGTGACGCGCACACAAGCTGGGCAGCCCCCATCCACGGTGCAAAAGCCAGTTGGCTGTGTCCATTTGAAGATTCATTTCAAGATTTCTGATCTACACATGTGTCTCTTTTTAAGATTCTCCCTTGAACCAATTGTAACATCGCTCTAATTCACTCATTAACAATAAATTAAATAAAACCATTCTTGAGTGTTCATTTGTTATCTGTGTGAGGGTTGTGATTTTATCTTCTTTGAAGACCCTCTGGTAGCAACAGACACGACTCTTATTGTAGAGATGGGGAGATTGAGACTTGGAAAAGCTAAGCAAGCTTACCTACCAGGTATCATCATTGGTAAAAAGCAGAATTTTAATTCAAACACAAGTTGACCTTCCCACTTCACCATCTGCCACTCCACCTAGCTCAGTTACCATGCCATCCTGCCTAGATAATTTTGAATATTTATTTATTTACTTATTGCTGTGCTAGGCTTTCATTACAGCATGTGGGATCTTAGTTCCCCAAATAGGGATCAAATCCATGTCCCCTGCATTGGAAGGCAGATTTTTAACCACTGGACCACCAGGGAAGTCCACTGCCTGGATAACTTTAAAGGAATGGACACTGGCTGTCTGTCAGGTACTAGTCTAGATATTTCAGGTGTATTAATTCATTTAACTCTCCTCTCAGTCTCTGAAGTGAGTGTGAGTCTTGCTCACCTTCCAAAAGAACAAACTGTGTGTAGAGAGATCAGGCAGTCAAAATGGGGTGCAGAGCCTGGCATCAAGGCTGAAGCTCTTAGCAGCCACTCGTCCCTCCCACCTCTCTTTTCCCCCATCTCAATTTTGGTAAACTGAAGCCACCTTGGTTAGTCATGTGGATGGTTATTTGTAAGATGAAAGTGTTAGTCACTCAGTCATGT
The DNA here is from genome assembly GCF_000754665.1 of Bison bison bison. Lineage (NCBI taxonomy): Eukaryota > Metazoa > Chordata > Mammalia > Artiodactyla > Bovidae > Bison > Bison bison. Next base: position 6,958,668 of record NW_011494604.1, on the reverse strand, counting down.
CTGACTCCTTGCGACCCCATGGACGCCTGCCAGAATCCTCTGCCCATGGGATTTCCCAGGCAAGAATACTGGAGTGGAATAGCCATTCCCTTCATCAGGGGATCGTCCCACCCCAGAGATTGAACCTGGGTCTCTTACATTGCAGTTGGATTCTTTACCATCTGAGTTACCCAGGAAGCCCCATCTGTAAGGTACCAATGTCAAGAAACTTTAGTCTTGAAAGGAGCTTGAGGCAGTGTATTCATTTCCCAGGACTAAGTGCCACAAACCAGGCACCTAAAAACAACAGAAATGTACTCGTTCTCAGTTTTGGAGGCTAGAAGTCTGAGATCAAGGTGTTGTTGGCAGGGCCGCTCTCTGTCAGCTCTGGGGGAGAGTCCTCCCCTGCCTCCGCTAGCTCCTGGTGTTTTCTGGTGATGCTAGGTTCTCCTTCATTTGGAGATGGATCTCTCCCATCCTTTGCCCTTCCACGGCATTCTCCTGGCACATCTCTTCCTGTCTGTCTGTGTCCAAATTTCCCTTTTTACAAGGACACCAGTTATATTGAATTAGGGTCTACCCAAAGACCTCATCTTAGCTTGCTTAAATCTGCAAAGACTCTATTTCCAAATAAGGTCATATTCTGAGGTAAGGAGTGTTAAGACTTCAGTATCTCTTTTCGAGGGGTTGGTAGGGAGACACAATCCAACCCTTAATGGGGAGCATACTGAAGTTCAATCTTTCCCAAAGTGTGCTCCCAGTGTGCTCCTCTCACCAAAGCTCTGGAGAGAAAAGGCTTCTGTGGTCTCAAAGATTGGGAAACCCTTTGCTCCCTGCCTACCGGCCCTCATGGTGGGGAATCTCAGAGGTCATTAGCATATAAACATCCTTAAAAGAGCTGCAAAAAGAAGCCTGCTCTCTTTAAGTTGGCATTTCCCAAACTTATTTGAGCATAGATGTTTTGGGGTGTCTTTGTTGCGTTAATAGTGTTCTGTGGAACATACTTGGGGAAACTCATAAGACTAGAGCATGGAACCAGAGAGGGCTAGACTTGCATGGTGACCCGGCTAGTACTGAATAAGTGACGTTGGGCAATTTATTTTCCTCTCTGAGTCTCAGTTTTCTCATCTGTAAAATAGAAATGGGAATTCATAATTAATTATTATACCTAGGGAGGGTTAACTGCTATAACAAACAGACTCCCAATAGTCTAAGGGCTTGGAAACAATAGGGTATAAGTTTACATCTTGCTCAGGACTGGGCAGGGAACATAGGGACTGAGCAATCTTTCTTCACACAGGCTGAAAGATATTCTGTCATTTTAAATCTGTGGTTTCCAAGGTCATCCTGGGGCTAGCCCCTGTTCCACGCAGGCAGAAGGTGACAGAGTTTAGAGAGGGCTTCCTGGGAGGTTTTCATGGGCCAGGCTCTGTAGTGGAGCAACTCACTTCTGCTTACCACCCCCTGGTCAGAACCCAGTTCTCTGGGCACAACTAGCTGCAAAGCTGGAAACTGCAGTCCCTGAATGAGCATCTACTTCCCAGCAAGAACTCAACCCTATAAAGAAAGGGAAGTAGGGATTTCGGTTGAAGGTTAGCCATCTCTGTCACACTTACCTTGCAGGTGTGTTCTGAGGATTAAATGAGGCTTTTGACATATGCAAAGTCTTAAGCATCACAGATAACTAAATAAATGGCAACCATTTAAAAAGGAGAAGGATATGAAAGGGAAGTGCCTTGAGAGATGACATCAGAGACAGGCCCAAGGCACTGCAGACGTGTGGGCCCATCCTCCTCTTTCTTCCCAAGGCATCCTGGTGGCCGCTTGTCTGGTGTGTGGCGGGAATGGGGAATACAACCCCTCAGGGTGTCGTTCAACCCAGAGCAGCTTCACCCCCTCCCACTTCCTTTCCAGCCAGATGGAGCAGTGTGTGCTCCAGAGTCTTGACAGCCTCACAGCTTCCCAGCGGTGGCCCCCAGGACTGCAGATCCCACCTTCCTGCGGTTGCAGAGCCAGCTGAGGGATGGGCAGCACGCCAGGCCCCGGGAGCACACGCTAGTTGTAGACTCTCAGGATGCTGGGGGGAAGGGGAGGGGCTCTCACCAGATCACCATGATCACAGCCTCTTTAGCAAAAACCTCCAGACATCGACAACCCACGGCTTCGTCCTGCCCATGATTTTCCCATCTACCTGGCCCTGTAGCACAGGTGAGAGCAATCTCTAGACCTCCTGATCTCTGGACTGCATTGGTCCTCAAGGGACCATAACAGGTCAGTAAAACAAGCTCTCTGCCTTCTAAGAATTCATGCTTTAAGTCCATATTAGTTATTAAAACAACTGTATCCCATACCACATCCCCAGCCCCTCCACACAAATACAGTTCCAACAGATGTCTCCCAGTAACCCCTCCCCACCGTTCTTGCCTGTAAATAAGCTTTCAGAGCTGCCATCAATGTGTACATACAACTCTGCTCTTGACTCTTCTCACTCCACTTTGTATACACTTTCCCATGGATCTGGGTCATCCCGATGTTGAATACTTCACAGGACTGCAAAATATATGGGAGACACATTTTGTTTTAGAATCTGAATACTCAGAACATCTGGGTGATGCTGTGACAACTGGAGAGATTCTTGCTGACGCTGCAGGTCTCCAAGTCCACGTCTCCTTGCAGACGAAAATGCCGTGTTTTGCATCTGTACAAACGCACATGGGTTTTCTCCAGCACCATGGATCGTGGGGTGTGACAGTTAGTAATTTCTTCCCTGGAAGTGGCATGACCTGCAGGAGTTAACCGTTGGCTGAGGTTGTGAGTGCAGCCAAAATTTATTGGTTTTGATCCCCTCACCGTTTCCCGTGTAAATTAAAATGTGACATTATTACACCCTGCAACAGCCCACTGGCGACCTTTAGCACTCTCCCCATTCTGCAGCCATTATTCAGCATAATTTGACTGCAAGTTTGAGGCAAGCCGGGAGAGCGGAGAGGGCTGGATGGGGGCAGGGGATGGCAGAGTCCAAATTAGAAACAGATTTAAAGAGCATTTGCAGGGAATTAGGCAGCGGGCCAGGAGCGCTTGCTGGCAGCGTGTGGAACCCCTCTTTAGGGACTGTCAGCTCCTCCTAGGTTTCCACTGCGGATGTTTCCCGGCCAGAACGCAGCTGGGTTTCAGTTGTCAAACCCTCAGCCAAGACATCTGAGCAGGGGAAGAGTGCCTGTGTGCACGCGCGTGCAGGAGCCCAGGCCACCTTCACACGCGCCTGCGACTCCGAGGCTGCCCCCCGTGCGGTTCCACACATCCACACCTGCAAAGGCTCGTCCTGAACCGGACATGCACCCGCAGACGTGCAGAGGTGTGAACAGACACAGGTGCTCACAGAGGAAACCAGGACGGGCACACTCCACGTGTACACAAGTAGATTTGGGCTGTGCCCCAGCCCACACTTTCTACGAGGAATTCCAGAGCGTGTTTCGCAATCCACACCCCCACCACCCCGCAAGGCTAGCTGTGTGACCTGGGGTTAGGGTTAGCCCTTCAGCCTTTCTGAACTTCTGTGTCTTTAACCAGGAAGTGTAAATAATGGCAGCTGTGATGATCAAAATGAGATAATAAAGGTGAATACTTGGGGACAGAGATGTAAGAAATGGCGAGGGGATGGCAGTGGTGAAGATAACTAACCTTCGCTTCACATCCTTCATAGAGGAAACAGAAAGCATTTCTCTAAGCATTTCTCTGACTGGATTTTTAGCACAATAAAGGATGTGAAGCCTTTTACATCACATGGGGAGAGCAAGAGCTGCTGTGGCTGAGGAGAGGCACAGGCAGATGGCCCCCACGGGCACAGCTCTGTGGGCACAGGCCCATCAGTTGGCTTCCCTGGGAAGGGGGAGGGGGCTTGGGCATGTATAACAGGCGCTGAGACCGACAATCTGCTCTGCCATCTCCCTTCCTCCATACACGCCTTGTTCCCCTGCTGGCCCTGCCACACCATCTCATCCTCTACCCACACTCTTGGGGAGAAATAGCTCCCTTTCACTCCTCTCCCTTCTCACTTCTGGGGCTTCCCTTCAGTCATCCTAACTCCCAGAACCCCACTCCTCCCTGAGTCCCTCAGCCTCTGATCTGTCCAAGGGCACCATCCGTCCTTTCCTGGGAACATTTTGTCCACCAACAGACCCTAGTTCTGGGTGCTGGGGGCGTGGGAAAGAGTGGTCAGACATGAATTAGACGTCACCCTGCTTGGGGGTTCATGGCCCAGTGAAGGGGTCAGCCTAACACAGAACACTACAGGAGATCCGGTCAGAAAATGCCAGAACAGGGCATGAGCTCTGGATAGACTCTGAGAGGTTAGAAGCAGGAAAGTACACCCCACTGTGCAGGTTGCTGCTGCTGCTGCTAAGACGCTTCAGTCGTGTCCGACTCTGTGCGACCCCATAGACCGCAGCCCACCAGGCTCCCCTGTTCCTGGGATTCTCCAGGCAAGAACACTGGAGTAGGTTGCCATTTCCTTCTTCAATGCATGAAAGTGAAAAGTGAAAGTGAAGTCGCTCAGTCGTGTCCAACTCCTAGAGACCCCATGGACTGCAGCCTACCAGGTTAGGACACCCTAATACAGGACAAGAACAGGGATAGGTGTTGCCAGTGCCCAGACAGAGACTGCCAGTGGCACTGACCTGAGACTCTTGGACCACAATGCACATCTGACCAGTGCCAAAACCTGGGAGGATGGCGTGAGGCATGGGGGCAACATGAGGGTGGCAAGGGGTCAAGGGGGGAAGCAGGCATTTCTAGATCTTTAGTCAACAAATGCATGAGGATCCCCTCCTGTGTGCTGAGTGCTGGGAATGCAAAGACTAGTGAGACACAGATGCTGCTTCATGGAACTGTCAAGTGAGAACAACTGATACACACACACGCCAACGCCGTGGGACGTGTGCTCTATAGAAATGGGCTGGGCGTGTGGTGCTCTGGGGCACAGAGGAGCCATCTCATTCAGACGGGAGGACAAGAGAAGTCTTCCAAAAGAGGTGGATCAGGGAGCGGAAAGGAGTTCAGGACTGGTGTCAGGAGTGAGGGGAGAGATGAGACTAGATAGATCACCATGGACGGTCTACACTGGTTCACTCACTCTCACTCATCAGTTCAACAAATATTATGAGCAACTGCTTGACAGGTCCTTTGCTGGAAGCTGAGACTGCAGTGGTGAGCAAGACAGATACAGGTGGTTGAACTAAGGTTGTAAGTGGAATTGGAGAGAAATCAGTATTTTTGAGAGTGAGAGAATTATCTTTAATTGGATGATGGACCGAGGAAGGCATGATCTAAGCTGATTGTCAGGTTCCTAGCTGGGTGCTGAGTGGAGGAGGAGCCCATCCCTGCTGGGGAGGGTCACAGAAATGGAAGCAGGTTGAGGGAGCTGGGAAATGAGGAGTCTGCACCAGTCTTATCTGTTTGCAGGGCCAATGGGACACTGGCAGTAGCCAGCATCCAAGCTGGGCTGTGTAGTGAGAGCTGGTGACCATCCAGACCAGAACAGAACCCCAGCTGAAGACACAGAGAACATTCGAGAAAGTGGCAAGAGATTCGCCAGCTGCCTGGGCTGAGTGGGGTTTTGGACAGAGTTTTAGTGCTGGGGGGACCTGGAGGACTAAAGGCAAAATCCTCAGTTTGGTCCAAGTGCTTCAGGTACCGGGATTGTAGCCACACAAAGGCCAGTCCCCTTCTGCTGGCGGACAGGTCAGGCCTGGGTGTCCAAACCCACGAAAGGAAGCTGGGAAGGAGCCACTAGCACTGTCGCAGTAATACTCGTGTTAGGTCTGCCCCCCCACTCAGCCCTCAGTATAGAGTTGACAGTACATGTTCCAGAAATACTCTCCAGGAGCATGCAGACACTCAAGAGAAGTAAGAGACACTAGGTGGTGAGTGCAGCTTTGGGCCCCACCAAGTTTCTTCTGAATTGCTGCTGGCCCCTTTCGGCTGCTTTAGGATAAAACTCCATTTGCTTAATATCCCCCATAAAGATGGCAGCTTTTAGTGCCAACCTTTACCCTTCTGGAGCACAGGTCAGAGCCTTGAAGTGCACGCTCTTTGAAACCCCAGACATTAGCCCTACAACAGGGTTCCCTAAAAGGCTGCCATTCTGATGAAGTCCAGGCTGACTGCTTAACACAAATATTCAGACAGCACAAATCAGGCTGAAGTTTAGGGCCTGGAATAGATGAGAACAAACCACCAAGCAAAGATGGAAAGAGAATTTTCAGTGCTAAAGCTTATCCCCTTAAGATGGGTCTCCTGTGAAGAGGTAGGTTTCAAAAGTTTGTGCGTAAGAAAGGCTGCTTCATCAGCAAATAAGACAGGATGTAAGGCCAATCTGAAGTGACTGGTTTGTTTGTTTTTTCTTCTTCTTTTTTTTTTTTTGGCTAAAAACTGTCAGAAGCTCACAGCTTGGAAGAGATCTCACCCAACTGCATGGTAGGACAGAGACTGCGGACAGTCAGCTGCAGAAGGCCTTTTAATAGCATATTCCTGGCACATGATGGGGGTAACCCATGCTGATACTGGGGGGCTGAGCCCCCCAGAACAATTCACCATGGCACCCTGCGATAGGGTCAGCACCTTTCCTGTAATCCCAGGCTATCCTTAGTGACACGTCTCACTCAACTCAGCTGTCCCTGAGGCTGGAGAAGAGGTGGCCGAGAGGGAGCTGCCTTGCCAGAGCTCGCCAGCTCTATGGCAGCAAAGCTAAGAAAAGAACCCGGGAGTCTGGCTCCAGCTCTGAAGAGGTTCCTCATCTGTGCTGTGAACATGAACCGTGAGCATACTCAGCCTCCTCTGCCTGTATTCCTCTTCATATAGAAAAACATCCTCTCGGCCTGTTGATTACTCTCCAAGAAATAGATTTATCTAGAATCAGTGATTATAATGCATTTTGCATATACCGAAAGGATATGAGATAAATGCAATATACAGAGGCAATCTAGTAATAAGCATATCACACTTCTGGTTCATGGCTAGTGAAACTTGGGCTCAAATATATTTATGATAAAACTGATTTTGTAATATGTACTCCATTGACTACATCATGGATGATTTGTTTTTAAAGGTATTTTCAGAAAGAAATGTTATTTTATTATCAATTCTTGGAGTTGGAAATTGATTTGCATTAAAATATTAAACTTAATATGTTGCATTTAATGAACAATAAGGGACTTCCCAGGTGGTGCTGGTAGTAAAGAACCCGCCTGCAAATGCAGGAGATGTAAGAGGTGAGGGTTCGATCCCTAGATCAGGAAGATTCCCTGGAGGAGAGCATGGCAACCCACTCCAGTGTCCTTGCCTGGAGAATCCCATGGACAGAGGAGCCTGGCGGGCTACGGTCCACAGCGTCACACAGTCAGATGTGACAGAAGCGACTCAGCACGTATGCAGTGAACTATAAAGTAAATGGGAAAAGTATGATGACAAAAATCCGGAAAATATCTCCTTGTGTCTTCCCAGATGCTGGGTCTGGAAGACATCCATGAGAACCTGAGATGACCTGAGGTTGTCAGAGAGATATAAAATGCAAGAAAAACATAAACAACTAACAGGCCGAATGCGGCAGATCCTAGAACCGAAGTGAGCAGTCCGGGCTTATATCACAGGCCTGGAGGGCGTGTGGTCCCTGATGGCCTGAGAATAGAACCGGCTGCCACCGGGATGGGAGTGGCCCGGACTTCCTGCCTTTTGGTTAGACAGACTGCCTTCCTGAATTACTAGGTCTAGGAAGTGGTGGTGACAGGGTGGGGGTGGGGTGGAGAAGTCACACGTGTCACGGACAACCCCCATTGCAGCCCTCTTCCTCGCTGCCACCTCACTTCCCCTCTTATAGACCAGTTACCTAATCTGCAGCACGCCCAGATGGTATCTGGGAGCTCTAACGGCTCTGAAATCACACAGTTCTAGAATTCAGACACAAGAGCAGCAGCTAAGAGACAGGCAAAAGCCCAGCCCCGAAAACCAGTGCTGGATGTCACAGGTGAGACACCAAGTGTGGGGTCGAGGACTCGAACAATAGCCAGGCCACGTGCCCTTACGTGCGCAGTCACTGTTCTTGCCCATGTGGGCATTGCTGGCACCGGTGGGAAGACACAGGTTACACAGGTTGGTCTACCGGGCATCTAATCCATAACCCCGGTCTCTCTCCATCACACAACGCTAGACACTGGCTTACACGGGATTTATAAGCCTGGGCGCACCTAACCTTCATCCCTCTACCCCTCCTGACTCTGGTAGCACTGGGAGAAACACAGCCCTGCCTCCCTTCTCTCCTGAGGAGGATTCACCTAATGGGGTAAGTTTGGAAGAAGAACCTGTGTCTGCAGGGGGCAGCCTTCTGGCCTTGGCCAATATATCCAAAAGGTCATCATTTCTATATGTGCTCAAAAGCCCATCATTTTCTGTATGTGCCCTTTTCTATATAAAGCCCATCATTTCTATATGTACTCAAAAGCCACATGTGGCTGGTGGCTACTGCATTGGACAGCACAATCTTAGAGGCTAATCCACCGACCTCCTATGTCCCAGCTTGAAGACTTCTGGGGAGGAGAGGTCCCCACCTTTGGAATCACTCTTGTCACTTGGTGGTCACTTCTGGTTGCTAGAAACATCTTCACATCAAACTGAAACCTGCCTCCTTGTACTGTCCCGCTTCTCAATTCTAGTCTTGCCCACCCCCTCCCCCGACCACCTTGACTTGTTGGGAGCTCCTCCAATATTTAAAGACAGGAGAATACACTCTCCCAGTTCTCCAGAGCCTGACTCTTCTCAGGGTTAAATGGCCTGTGTTACCTCTGCTGTTCCTCACGTGACCCAGAGTCTTGGCCCTTTGTGGGTTCATCACCCGTTGGACCCTGGTCGGCCACTCAACTTGCCTTTGTCTCTCTGAGAGACAGTCAGAAGGGAACACGTGCCTCTAGAAGGATACTCAGGCTTGTTTCAAATACCTTCCTGCTGCCCCCACGTCAGTACCCAACCCTGGCATTGTTTGCTGGAAGAGAGCTTCCCATTTATTCCTCATTTGAGAACACTAGATTTATAACAGTTGTGGACACCTGTTGTTTTTGACTACCCAGCATGCAGTTTTCCTAATTTAGAATCCCCAAATAGGTGAAAGCCATGGCCCCGTCTCCTTGATGGAGGCTGAAAGGGAACAGACTTCCACGCCCCACATCACCGGCTCATGCCTGAGCGAATGGTGCGAGGTCTGTTTCAGCTTTGATGCACTTGGTTCCTGCATTTTTCATACATTCTTTCTGATGATTGAGAAGTGGCTGAAGGTGCAATGGAGAGAGTTCTAGAATATCAGACAAACTTCCCAGTACCAGTGCTGCTAAACAGTTCTCCAGAAGTAACTTCAAACCTGCCTTGGGGCTCTGAATTCAGAACAATTCTCTAAAATAGAGACAAGACTGAGACAGAAGACTTGTGCCTTTCCCTGCTGTCACTAGGGACTACCGTTCCCACCTTGGAGAGGAACCCCGAGACCCTGGATACAGGTGGTGGCAAGGACTCGGAGTCAGGACAATCTGGACCTCATTTCAGCTCAAACCCTGATATTAAAGGACCCTGGGCAAATGGCTTTCCTACCCTGGGTTTCAGGTTTTCCACATGGAAAAGAAAGGACTGAGTGATTTTTAAGGTTCTTTTTCATTCTGATTCTCTATGACTCTGAACCCTGTAGGAGCTGTTACTTCCTTGAGATTTACTGTTTTCCCCCTTTTTGCTGGCTTTGTATTAACACTTTACAAATTTGTGAATGGATAAAGAAAACGTGATATATCCATGCCATGGAATATTATTCAGCCACAAAAAGGAATAAAGTACCGATACATCTACAATATGGGGCTTCCCTGGTGGCTTAGAGGTAAAGAACCTGCCTGCCAATGCAAGAGATGTAAGAGATGAGGGTTCGATCCCTGGGTCAGGAAGATCCCCTGGAGGAGGACATGGCAACACACTCCAGTATTCTTGCCTGGAGAATTCAATGGACAGAGGAGCCTGGTGGGCTAGTCCATAAGGGTCTCAAGGAGTCAGACACAACTGAAGAGATGTGGCAAGCGGGCACACACATCTACAATATAGGTGAACCTTGAAAACTGTTAAGTGAAAAATCCTAGTCACCAAAGACTATAGACGGTATGCTTCTTTATATGAAATGTTCTGATAGGCAGATCTATCATGACATAAAGTGAACTACTGATTGCCTAGGGCTAGCAGGAAATGGGGAGTAATGGCCGAGAGGTATAGGATTTCTTTTAAAGATGATGAAAGTGTTCTGAAATTGACTTTGGTGATGGTTGCACAACTCTGAATATACAAAAAATATGCAATTGAAATCGGTGACTTATATAGGTGAATTGTATCTCAATAAAGCTGTGGGAAAAAAAAATCAGGCAACAAGCTTGAGAGAAATCTAATGTATTTTAAAGCTGTGCTCATGGCATTGGAGGATACCCTTGAAAATTAAATCCACTCATAACCCAACAATACTATGTTTGCTATTTAACGTCTCTCCCTTGGTCAATTAATAAAATTAATTTAATTTAAATGTAACATCTTTAAAAGTGTCCTTTCTAAGAAGGTCTAATTAATAGTCTAATGGGATCAGGAAAAGGAGAGATGGTGCCTGACCAGTTCTCACACTTGATTCCAGAGAGTTCACTGGGAGTGGTTTCTCTTTTCTCTAGACTTTTTATTAGGTTCTCGTGGAAACTGCCAATAGGTTCTCATGGAAGCATTACAGAACAGTGCCCATCATACTTTGATATGCACACCAGTCAGATGGGGATCTTAGATTCTAATTGAGCAGGTCTGGGGTGGGGCCTGAGAGTCTTCATTTCTAACAAGCTTCCCAGTGTTGTGGATGCTGCTGAACCATGGTCCACATTTCAAGTTGCTAGGCTCCAGGAATACATTATCCAATGTGGCTATGAACACTTGCAATGTTCTGATCTAAACCGAGATGCAGATGAGTGAAGGAGAGAATGCAAGTGATGTAAGATAGACACTAGATTTCAAAGATAAGCAACAAAACAAAAGAATGTGAAATAAGTCTTATATTTGCTGCATGCTGGAAAAATAATATTTTGAACACATCTAATTAAATAAAATGAATTTTTAAATTGCAAGTCTTATTTGTGGGAGATACCTGTAGTCCCTTGCCTCCACCATTATTTATCTTCCCTTCTTCCTTAATAGACTTTCACCTGGTCACATGGTGGTCACCTGAAATTAAGACTACATTTCCCAGCTTCCCTTGCAGTTAGGTGGGACCACGTGACTAATCATTGCATGAAATGTAGGGAAAAGTCACGTGGCTTCCAAGATCCTTTCTTAAGAGATTACACAGGTGCGTTCTTTGCCTCCTTCTTCATTCCTTCCTCTAGACTGCTGCCTAGAATGCAAAGATATTGCCATGTCAGGCAATAAGGTCAAGGCCATGCCCAAGAGAACAACAAAATGTAAAGTCCACGATGGCAAAGATTTTTGTTGGTCCTTTTTTTCCCTTCCTCTATTTCTATAATACCAGTACCTAACTGGTGCTAAACAAATTTTGCTGACTAACTGACTGACTGATGAAATGAATGAATAAATCTGGATCTCTGATACTAGGGAGGTGACATCAACTGCAGACCACCCACCAAAACTTTTACATGAAAGAGAAACAAACTACCTTGCTTAAACACAAACCAAATCCTAATCAATACAATATTGAGAAGTCCTGTAACTGCTTTTACCACAGAAGGTTCACTTAAAATGCTAAGTTAAACCTCAGTAAATCTAATCACATTTTAAATGCATCATGATATTCATCTTTTCAATGTTGTAGATTATTTTACCATGTCTAAATCTATCCATTTGTTTAATAAGCTGAGGTTTCAATATTTCAAGTTTGTAAAACCCAGACATGCCTCTCGCAGTTCTTTCTTACTAACAGTTCAAAGCACTGTAGAAATTCCAACCAGCAATGTTTTTCCTAACAGTCCTAGGGTATAGGTGAGTTAGCATCCAAAAGGAGCATTTTATAAGATAGAGATGAACTGATTAAGAGAAATTTTTCCATGTCATTCTCCATCCATTACACTTCACTACTTCTAAACCAAAAAGGAATTTTATATTAGAGAGGTTAGTAACAGCATATTTTAAGCAAAAACAACTGTTTTTCTCTTATTTTTAAGAAAAGATTTCTATTCATTTACCCAAGTTTTCTGCTTTGCTGATGTCTGAGAAGAATTATGCCTTTTTACATTGCTCTGTAAAAGAAAATACCTTTGTGCCTCTGGAAATGCCACTGGGCTACCTAACTCTGGGGTGCAAACAGATGGGGCTCAAAGTCCCATCAACACCGTGTGAGGCACCGTGTCCTGGTTCCCTATTCTTAGGGGAGCAAGAGAGGCAAGAGGATTCCAATAAGCCCCGAGTGGGTAGCAGGTAAGACCAGGGATAGAGCTGGGGTGGAGCAGAGAGGTCCAGAGAGGACCAATATGGACCAGTCCTGGGTGTTTCCACTTGAGGCCATTTCCAAGGTTGAGGAGAGCTGCTATCACCCATCAGCAGAAAGTCAAGGAGAACGTCCATGTGATTTTTCACCCTTCCATTTCCTGTACCCTGGAGGCTCATCCTTCGTTCCAAGCTCGCCAAGCTTTGAAGTTGTAGGAGACCAAGAACCAGCTGCTGATCATGCTGTTAGCGCAAGTTCATGTGACTAACGCACAGTGAGGGCAAACAAACTGAAATGTCAGAGTCTGGAGCAGAGAAAGGTTTACTGCAGGGCGCCGCAAGACAGGTGGCTCACGCTGTAAAAACCCCTGAGCTCCCCACAGGGTTTCAGCACTGCATATTTAAAGGCCAAGTGAGGGAGAGTGGTCTCAAAATCAGTTTGTGCACGTGTCTGACGGGCTGATGATGAAGGAACACGGTGGGGTCACAAGGTTAACCTTATCCGTCCTTAGGCTCCAGGAAGCCTGGGGCTGTGTGCTCATGATAGTCAAGTAGTCAACATCTTCCATGCAGTGGGGGGTTTTCATATCTGGCACACAACTCAGGAAATGTGCATCAAATACTGTTATCTAGGTACTTCAGAGGGGAGCTAAAGCAGAGGATGTGGGGGAAGGCCACTCCGTTACAGCGTTGAATTCACGATTGGTCACAGTGACAGGTTCTTTTGTTGCTGGGAGGAGCCCTCTGTGACACCAGAGGAACTCTGGAAGAACAGCTTAGTCACATAGCACTCATATAGCACTGGCTGCATCATTATTCTACTGGATTGGAAGCCTCGTGTTTACTGTTAAGAGAGCTGATCCATAAGTCCAATGCCAGCACATTTCTTTTCTGGATGTACCAGGGACGCTTCTAGACAGAAGGCATTTGATATATAAGTTCCCTTTTAATTAACTCAGTTCAGTTCAGTCGCTCAGTCGTGTCTGACTCTTTGTGACCCCAAGAATCGCAGCACGCCAGGCCTCCCTGTCCATCACCAACTCCCGGAGTTCACTCAAACTCACGTCCATTGAGTCAGTGATGCCATCCAGCCATCTCATCCTCTGTCATCCCCTTCTCCTCCTGCCCCCAATCCTTCCCAGCATCAGAGTCTTTTCCAATGAGTCAACTCTTCACATGAGGTGGCCAAAGTATTGGAGTTTCAGCTTTAGCATCAGTCCTTCTAATGGACACCCAGGGCTGATCTCCTTCAGAATGGACTGGTTGGATCTCCTTGCAGTCCAAGGGACTCTCAAGAGTCTTCTCCAACACCACAGTTCAAAAGCATCAATTCTTCGGGGCTCAGCTTTCTTCACAGTCCAACTCTCACATCCATACATGACCACTGGAAAAAGAGGGAACTTATATATCAGACACTTTAATATACCATTGGCACAAATTTTCCCAGAGCTAAATTCCAAACTAGAACTGAGTGAAGTACCTTTAAATACAGTGTTTAAAAACTCTAGGGCTACAGGATAGTATTTAATGCCTGATTTGTGACATTTTGGAGAGGATGGGAATCCTGGGGTATGAGAAGGTAAAAGTGCATAACAACATAAAAATACAAAAGAGGCGAATGCATAGATTGAAGTTCATCTGTGAGGCTAGGACAAGTGGCATGGCAAGCAAAGGATGCTAAGGGATGAAGCTGGAAAGACGAACAGAGATCAATGGAGAACAGCTCTGGCTAAGAAACTGGACTTTGGTCTACTATGAATGGGGAGTCATTGGAGATTTTAGAAGCTGAGTGGGACAAGGTAAGTGTGTATTTTGAAGCATAAACATAACAGCATAGTGGTTGAATGCATAGAGTTGAGAGCCACTGGAAGCAGCTACCGCAACTGCATAGTTACGTGTAAGACTGTGACAGGAGGGGTATCGGGAGGCGGGGAGGGTGGCTCTTTGGTGGCTGCTGGTCTTGGGATAGGAGGGAGCAAGCCTCATCTGCAGATGACCTGCAGATTTCTGACTTGGGATCTGGAGAGATGGAGACAGAAGAGCAGCTTGACTTCCTTGGCCGTCCAGTGGTTAAGACTTTGCCTTTCAGTGCAGGGAGTGAGGATTCCATCCCACATGCAGCCAAAACATTAAAATATAAAACAGAAACAATACTGCAACAAATTCAACAAAGACTTTTAAAAAATAGAGCAGCTTAGGAAGTGGAGGATAAAGATGAGGAGGTCTGTTCTAGACAGTGAGTTTAGGATGCTTATGGGAGAGCCACATGGGAGGCCTCTGCAAAACTGTCTGGGTCTACATGACCCTACTTTTTCCATGCCAAGGGATATCTTTCTACTTATTCTCACAATGTCCTCTCATGTGTCAGAGGTGGGTGCTGAGGCCCATTTGGGCTTCCAGCGGTAACACCACCTCCTTCTTGGAGCAACTGTCACAATTTCTTCAGCACTTACTGTCTGTTCAACACTGGGTCCCCAGCTTTCCATGCTTTCTGTTTATCCCACAACAATGCTTTGAGGTAGTTATCATCCTATATCTCATATGGGCAACCTGAGACTGAGATAGAGTAGCTGACATGCCCAAGTTTTAACAGCTGGGAAGTCGCAGAATTGGTGTTGAAACCAGAGCCTTCAAATTCCTCCCAATGAAAGTGAAAGCGTTAGTTACTCAGTTGTGTCTGCTCTTTAAGACCCCATGGACTGTAGCTCACCAGGCTCCTCTGCCCATGGGATTTCCCAGTCAAGAATACTGGAGTGGTAGCCATTCCTTTCTCCAGGGGATCTTCCCAACCCAGGGATCGAACCTGCATTTCCTGCATTGGCAGGCAGATTCTTTACTATCTCAGCCACCAGGGAAGCCCTTCTTCCCAATGAACTTAGACTCAACAATATCATATTGCTTTCAGACGAGGATCTGAATGGAAACCTAACAAGTTCTATAATGGTTTCATTTGAAACTCATTCATGTATTCATTCACTGAATTAACACTGAATTCCTATTAAGCTCAAAGTATAAACATATAAACATAGTCAACACAACATGGGTGCAGAGAGTGGGGAGAGCGGTTGTGGTTGTATATGAACAAATGAGCCTTTGTCTTCAAGGAGCTCTAAAGCAGAGGTCAGCCAACTACAGTTTAGCTACCAAATCCAGCTCACTGCCTGTTTTTGTGAATAAAGTTTTATTGGAACATAGCCACCCTATTTGTTGACATGTCTATGTTGCTTCTGCATCAACAACTGTGATTAAGCAGCTGCAATAGAGACCAAACGGACCACAAACTTAAAGTATTTACTATCTAGCACTTTTTAGAAAAAAATTGCCTACCTCTGGTCTAGAATCAGAATTATAGAGGCATCAACTATAGATGAAATCTAGATTATTAAAACGGAGAAGGCAATGGCACCCCACTCCAGTACTCTTGCCTGGAAAATCCCATGGACGGAGGAGCCTAGTGGGCTGCAGTCCATGGGGTCGCTAAGAGTCGGATATGACTGAGAGACTTCACTTTCACTTTTCACTTTCATGCATTGGAGAAGGAAA
>NW_011494604.1:6937670-6942443 GCF_000754665.1 Bison bison bison | reverse complement strand
GTGATTCAGTGGCAAAGACTTCACCTTCCAATGCAGGGGGCGAGGGTTTGGTCCCTGGTCAGGGAACTAAGATCCCACATGCCTCATGACCAAAAATAATAATAATAAAGAAACATGAAACAGAAGTAATATTGTAACAAATTCAATAAAGACTTTAAAAATGGCCCACATCAAAAAATATTTTTAAAAAATTAAATAAAATGGCACAAATTAAAAGTTGTGGAGATGCCAAGGAGAGCAACTAAAGCCACAGACATGATTCACCCAGGAGGAGGTTTTGACAAAGCCATGGGCTATCAGGAACAGATTCCAGCCTGGAGCACCACCCAACCCACCGTGTGCCTGTGCTTGAAGGCACACAGTCCAGGGCAGGGTAGGAGATGCTCAGGTCCCTGGAAAGTAATCGTCTAGGTCGCTTTCCAGAGCATCAGAAGTTATGGAGTGCTTCTGGCTCTGCCGTTGCTGGGCTGCCGGACCTTGAGCCGATCTACTTACCTCCTGGTCCTCAGATATCAGTTATCTCTTACTGGCTTATCAGGTTGTAAAACCCAAATGTGGGGGAGAAAGTCCCTGAGTGACTTGTGAAAAACTGAAGCACTCTGCAAATTCTGGGGGTCCTTGGGGTGGTTGTAGGCACACATAGACTGCCTTGAAGATCCTTACATGTAGCACTCAGAAGCAAAATTATCAGCCTTGAATGTGAAATTGCTTTTGTCCCCAGCTGAGCACACTCCATATTTTATTAATTCACTCAGAATGCAGCTTGCTATGTTACAAAAGAATTTTCCCCGAGAGGAGTCATTTTCAAGCTGGGAATGTGTGGACATCCCACCCCAAGAGATGATCCTGTGTTTTCTTGGAGGTGGAGGCAGCCCGGAGGTTGGAGCTGGTGTGAGTTGATGCTGGAGGTCTGAACCCAAGGGAACACGTTCTGTCTGGAACCATCACAAAAGTCTTTGCAGATCCTCAGCCAGCTGGCCCAACTCTGCTAGACACTGTGTTCCCACTCCCTCACCCTTCCTCCAGGAAGCAACTCCTCTGGCCCAGCCTCCATGATGCTTTTCTGCTCACACCCTTGAACCCATATCCCCAGTCCGAGGTGGAGCCCGCGGAGCTGTCAGTGCCGCCCAGCCACAGCACCTGGCTCGCCTCCCTCCATGCTGGGCCAAAGCCTCAGACTCAGGAGAAACCAGAGCTTGCTCAGCTGGCCAGCACCGGGGCTTCCTGTCCAAGTGTATGCGGCTGGGCTTCCTGCTGACGGAAGGGCGGCTGCAGCAGCTCGCCTCTGACATCCCAAGCGGTGGCTCCCAGAGCACGCCCAGCTGGCACCCGGTTCAGGAGCCACGGCTGCACTCACACAGCTGTCAGACAGCATTCCCAGGGATCCAGGGGTCCGGCCTGGAGAGCTATAAAGGGGATTCCTTTGGGGAGAGAGGAAGTAGTGAATCAGCCCAGAAACGCTGGAGCTCAGGCTTGTCCTAGGCAGACAGCCAGAGCATGCCTCACACACAGCGCACCCTCCACACTGACCGACCCCCTTGCTTCACATGCGCCCCCCTCCTTGGCCACCTGCGCACTTCCGTCTGCGTCCCTCCGTGAGTCTCCACCACACAGCTTCCCTCTGCCCCAGGTGGCCTGGGAACCAGGCCCAAGCACCCAGGTGATAGCCCACCCTGCCTCTGACCTCATGCCCTTAAGGAATTTAACTTCACGGAGAATCAGCTCCCCCTTCACAAGTGGAAACTGGAGAGTGCGAATATTTTCTGAGTGTTCCATGTTTATTTTCCCACATTTTAAGGGCAGTGACATAGGAAATGGGGTTAGACTTATTCTCTCTAGTTCCAAAGATCAGAACAAGCATTCCGTGGAGGCAGAATTTGGTTTAAATAAGGGGAAATGAACCCACAAAATAGACCGTCTTCTAAAGTAGTAAGCATCCTGTATCCTGTGACTAGAGGTATTCAACAGACACTGTTTGCAGACTTTCAAGTGTTAGACTGTAAGCTCCATGAGCACTTCTGTCTCCATTCCTGCTGCAGGATCCAGCATCCAGCACACTGCCTGCCAGAGAGTAAGTGCTCCAAATATTTGTGGAAGAGAGGAAGGAAGAGGGAATGAGAAAAACAGGCAGGGAGAGAACTGGAAAGAGAGACGGAGAGAAAGCAGGAAGGAGGAAAAGTAGGAAGGATCATCTCCAAGAACTCTGGAGAACTGACTCTCCTTTAGGAGAGAGCTTGGACAAGCTGACTGCAATGATCTTTTTGACTGTGAGATTATAAAATGAGGGTTTTAGGCGCCCACTCCACGGGGACTCATCAAATCCACAAGCAGACTAAGCAACTCTCCTGTGATGGTGTGTGTCCCAGGCACAGGCTTTTCTACCCAAGCCTGCTGTAGTCTACAAACCCCCACACATACCTGTTGTCCTGCATTTCTGCAGAACCCTGTAAAATGTACAGTCCCCATCTGAAAGACACAGATCCTGAGGTTCAAAGATGGTAAGCGACTTGTCTGAGCTGAGACTTAGCCTCAGGTATCCTGTTCCTGAGGCCAGTGCCTCTTCCTAATAGGCACGTTCGTCTGTCTCATGGCCTGCCATGGAGCTTTCTGCCCCAGAGACTGCTATTATGACCTAACATGAAAACTGGTGCTCTATGAAAAGCACGGAGGTACCCCTATCCTTTGAAAAAGGTAAGGAGACAGATCTACCTCACACACACACACACACACACACACACACACACAAATCCTCCTTTTCCCTGGCTCACTCCCAGTAGGGATAACACTTGGGCATCACCACTAACTGCAGTAACCATCACTGGATCTGGGACTACTTCCAGAGGCAAGTTTACTCTCCAGGGCTGACGCTCCTGATTACTGCTTGGAAAGATGTGTTCTTTTCCGAAGGTCTGACAAGCTGGAGGTAAGGAGGTCATTTGCCTGTCTGCCCTCCCCTCCACACTTCCTCTGCCCTCCCTCACGGGGGACTGACCCCTGCAGGCTGCATTTGCTCAAGTCCCAACCAATCAGGAGACTACGAGGAAGAGGAAGGTAAAAACCAGAGCTTTCTCCCCACACCCTCTCCCTCTATCTGGCAGATCACCTCTGGGGTCCCCATTCCTGCCAGGGAACCTCCGCCAGGACTCTGGCTCTCCCTGGGTTCTGGAAACACTCTCTCTGCTCCAGACTTCCACCAGGCATGGTGTCGTTTTTTTCCCGTGGCTGCTACTCTCAAGGCCAGCTTTCACCCACATCTGCCCTTTCATCTCTTCCAATGCCTTTATAACTGGTTTCCCTCGGCTGAGGTTTCTGGAATAGGTTATGTTTTCTGCCTGGACTCTGATTCCACGTCAGTGTGGATTGGATAAGACCCAGCCAGAGAGGCTTGAACTGTTGGAAGTATGGAACAGTACTATCCTGACCACTTCAAGGAGAGTTGAAGACAGGCAGGCCAGGAGGCAGGGAATGAGGAAGCAAGCCAAGTGCACCTTGGGGGGACGAGAGGACCTGGAGTCAGCCTACCTGGCCCACCACAGGCCCCTTCCTCTTTCACAAGACCCGACTCACCCAGCATCCTTCACTGCAGGACACAGTCATCACATCTCACACACCTGGGCCAGACAGCGAGACCCAGCCTCTCAGAGTTCTGTGCAAGCCAAGCTTCTAGGTCCAGAAGCCTCCAGGCTACCTCCAGCCAGGCAGACAGAAGGGCTCCCTCAGCGGCATCAGCAAAGAAAGCAGGTGTCTTTCCTCCCCTCTGCCAGACTCCCAACATCTGGGACTCCAAGAGAAGACAGTCACAGCCTCTTCCTTTAGCTCCCCCCCACCCCACTCCCAAAGCCCTTCACTCGCTAAGGCGAGGTCTAATGGGGACTTTTAATAGCCTTGCCTGGGCAGAGACCCAAGGGGAGGCTGTGTTCTCTGAAAATATTATTCATGAGCACAGATACCGCATGTAGAAAGGAGGAAAGCTGGGTCTTACCTTTAGATGTATGTGGACCAACTGTATGCTTGTCGCTGAGATACGTACTTTTGCCCAGTCTGTCATTTCATCAGACTATAATGGAGAGAATCAGACCCCCGAAAATGTGTCAAGCTCTATTCAATGCTTCTTTATTGGGTACCTGTCAGGTCTAGGTATTCCGCAAGGGTGTATGAACTTCGGTTCCTACCTTCTAGGAAAATTAAGAAGCTGGGGTCTGAAATCAGCCAGACCTACCTGGTTTTGAATCCAGACTCCAGTAGTTAGTATTTCTGTGACCTTGAGCAAGTAACCCTTGCCCTTGAGCTTCAGTTTCCTCATCTATGAAAAGGGCACAATGATAATGTCATTGTGTCTCCCTGAGCTGGTGAAGGATCCATGTAGGGAACAAACTGAGCAAGTGCCCAGCACATGATAAACACTCTTCAACAAGTGGCAACTTTTTAAAAATTAATAAATCCAGGATATGTGCACCGCCCAATGCCAGCATCTGGGGATGAAAAGCATTTCTGAAGGCCGCCCAGCTACTTCTGTTAACACTGGGAGGACATCACACAGCCTTCTGACTCTAGAGTAGGATGAAACACAGCTCTTCCTTTCTCAACGGGACCTCAGAGGCGTCCCACACACCCTCCGTCCTGGCAGGCCCTGCTGCCTCCCCTCTGAGTTGCCGGACGTCCGTTGAGGTCCTGGGTTTGGAGAGTTTCCGGGACTGGCGGGGTCACACTGCAGCTGGGCGGTGCCTGCCTGGCAGCCCCACCCTTCCTGGCGGCCAGGCTTCCCCCTCTCCC
>NW_011494604.1:6922985-6937552 GCF_000754665.1 Bison bison bison | reverse complement strand
ATCTGAAACCCTGCCAATGCTAGGGCAGGGTGGGGAGCGGGCAGAGGGAGGCGGAAGGTCCTGCTCTGATGGACGTTTGCCCTAAGGGAAGCCTGCGGCGATGGTGGGGGCGGGAGGAGGGGGGGAGCAGGGCGGACTCTGCTCCCCTCCACCCTCTCATCCAGCCACACGGACAATCCATCCTCTGGAAGTGTCAAGTGCTCCTCCTAGTGGGGAAGGAATGATGTGAGCGCCCATTCAACTGCCCCTCCCCCTCCCCATCCCTGTCCCAAAAGGTGGGGCTCCTTCACCAGGTCTATCCGATGACCGCAATATCAGTCCCAATCTACAGCACCTCACAGTTGAAAAAGCTTCATATCCAATTGCCACCGCTTGGTGATTTTTCAGGCGACACATTTTTAACAACCCATTTCACAGATGAGAACATTGAGTCAGGCTCAGTCTGTCTTTGGCAGAGCTGAGACTAGAAATCAGGTCTTTTCATTCTCCCTTTCATGGGCCTTGGTCAGTACAGAAGCCTCAAAGAGGGAGACATGGCCACCTCCTTGCCCACTGCCCACCCCTCTCCACCCCCATCCTTCACACAAACATCGCACCATCTTGAAAATAGAGCGTTCTTTTCCCTGCCCCTCAATCATAAGAACTTCCATGTCTACAGGTAACTTGATTAAACCCCCAACCCCCGCTCCCACTTTCCTGCAGGATCATCCTGTGTTTTTAAACTCGCACATCTCAGAGTCAGCCCTCCCTTTCATCAGCAGGCCTACCCCACTGTTCCCAGCAGAAAAACGTCCTCTGCTCACTGTGGTTAGATCTAGGGCACAGAAAGTCCCCTCTGGATGACCAACCACAAGCTGTGCTAAGCCCATCGCTCAAAGACTGAGGGGTGGGGGTGGCAGGGAGTCATTCCAGCGCCATCGACCCCATGCCCCCACCCTGGCAGAGACAGGCTGGAGAGGGGCCACTCACTCATCAAGGAGGGGGAGGCGACCCCTGCCCTGTCTCCTTCCCTGAAAACAAAGTCCTTCCTCTGAGTTCTCCAGAGGCTGGCCCGCTGCTCTGAATGCAACAGCAACCAGCCCTCGAAATCCCCAGGCCCCAGAGGTCTGGATTGGAGACTCAGCTTCCACTGACACCTCGCCTGCAGAGCAGAGCTGGAGAGGTGAGCCCAGGGTCCCACAAGGAGGGTCTCTCAGGTTCTGGGAGCCTATTCTCCTCCCTGGGTTCCAGTAGCAGGGGCGGCTCACTGTTGATCGCTGCCATGGGACAGAGCTGGGCCTGGGCTCAAGGACAGGCCAGGCAGACAACGAACTGAACTGTATTTTCTGGGAAAGCAGCCAGTCGTCATGCCCTCAGGCTTCCGGGCATCTAGGAGAGTGGCAGAGCAGGCCCCCACCACCACCCTCGGTCGGCTCACCCCAGGCCCTGGCAGGGCACAGCCGGGCCCTGGTCTCTGACCCAGAACATTGCAGCCTGGGGACCACAGCACCCAGCCCTTACCCTAGACCACTGCCTAGTGAACTAAAGGGGGCTTCATGGAGCGGAGAAGGGGTACAACCTGAGGCCTCCTCCCACCCCCACCCCATGCCCAAGTCTCTGGATGTCTGCTTGTAACATCCTAGCCTAGCTCTCCTGCTAGGCTGAGCTGCTTGAGAGCAGGGAGACGCATTTAATCTGGTCTCTCTTCCTGGGCAGTGTTGCTATCTCCCTGTGGGATGACCACATCGTGTCACCCCCTGGATTTCAGTGTCCTGGCTGCACTAGGGTGGGAAGCCCCGCTGTACCCAGCTCCAGGTGGCTGGAGCCTTAGAGAGTAAGCCTGAGGCACATGCTCAGATGAGGGTTTCTTGTTGTCACTAACATCTTATTGATCTGGTTTAGAACTTGCATTTCCCACACGAAGGGAGATGAAGAACGGGGAGAGTATGAGCAGCTGGTCGGCATACCCAGGCCTTCCTCAACCATCAGCTCCGAGACCCATGGAATGCTCTTTCCAGGGCCCCACGTGCTGGCAGAGTAGACACTCGCAGCCTGAGGACAGGAGAGTGGGACCCCAGTGGATCTCCAGCATGTGACCGGAGGGGACCTGGAGCCAACCCCTCTTCCTCTTTCTCTGTAGAGGGGCCCACCTGCCTCTCAGAGATTGTGGGGACTCTCCCAGGCCCTCTCTGGAACCCACATTTCCAGGGAATCAAATGGGGCTCAGATAGATGGTGGTGGAATCAGAACCAGATGGGAGGAGAAACAGCTGAAGAGACTCAGGCAGTTCAACCCAGATCCCCAGATGGAGAGAACTGTCTTCCTCAGCACAGTCCTGGAGAGGGACTTGCAACTCATCTGACCCCCAAAGGGTTGTAGGGGAATGTGGGTATTTAGAGGACAGACTCCGACTATTCCAAGAGAGCTTTCTACAAGCTGAGCAAACCCACAAAGAATAGCTGAGTCCATGGCCTGGAGGTGTTCTAAAATGCTCAGACTGGACACACTTGGTGGGAGGAGGTGATTCTTTAAAGGGAATCACGAGCTAAGGACCTTCGGGATCCTCCTCACTTCCCGGGGATCCCCGTCACTTCCTGGGGATTCTGGGATTCTCTGGGCGCCAATGCATGCAAGCCTCTCCCTGGTATGAATCAGCTGGCCCTGCCACAGAGGGTTATTCAGAACAGAAGTGCTTGGCCAGCGCGTGCTGCCGGCCCGCCCAAAGCGCTCCACATATTGTACACATTATGTGCACGCAGGAGGGGCCCGGCGTCTGTGGGGACAGGCCGTTTAACGGGTTATAAACGGTCCTGTTCCCAAGCATCCTTCTGTTGACACAAAAAAGTGTATCTCTCTCCCCTCGCTGTGTAAATAGAGCTCACAGAGGCGCCTCAAGTCACTGCCCTGAAGCACGTGGCCATCCCAGTGCCAGGAAAAACAAATCCGTGCATGAAAATAACCTTCCCTGAAACCTGGTGAGCCAACTGTTCAGGGCTGGGTGGTCCCTGGTTGCCACGCAAGAGTTTGGTGCATGGCCTTCACTCACCAAAATCTACACTCCAGTCACGCTGAGTCAGGAGGGAGGTGCTGGGCCGTGGCCAGTTGCTCGGGAGGCTGGAGCCCCCTGTGGCTGCCAGGGAGCTTCCTATCTATCCAGCCGCCCCATCAGCCTAGAACCCAGGCGGGCAACTGGGCAACTGTAGACCAGCTGCTGGCTTGAGGAAAGGCAGCAGGCAAGAGTCACCTCCGTGGAGGAGCGGTTTTCATCTTAAAAGGGGGCCCTGCCCAGACCCCCAGGAATGTGCAACTGGAAGGGTGCTGGTTCCTTCTGGCAAACTGGTATTGATGGAGCAGAGGACGTGTCTCTGGTTTCCATCTGCTGCACAGCAGAGATGCATGGCAATGGCCTGCCTTTTCAGGGTTGGGATGGCCAGACGTCCCCCAGACTTGTGAAGCCGAGCACCAAGGAGAAACTGAGAGCGCCTGCCCCATATCTGTCCCAGGGGAAGTCGGTGGTGGAGCCTAACCTAGAATCCATTTCCTGAGTCCATTCTCTCTTCACCAAGCCCTGTTTTCTGTGAATCACTGAATTAAGGATACCATCTGCCATCTGCCACCTCTGGGACCCACTCATCTCCTGTGGTCCTCTTCCTCCTTTCCTCTCTCTTCAGATCTTGGAAGCAGCAGGCCTGCTCTGAACACACACTGGCTGTGCTCTGAACACACACTGGCTGTGCCCTAGGCCTGGAATACCCTTCCCCAGCTTCTGTGGCTGGCCTCAGCTCAAATGTTGCCTCCTCCAAGAAGCCTTCCCTGATCTGCCCAGAGTTAATATCTGCAGAGAACACTCTGATATTTTCTTGTTTTCTCATACATGTGTGTATGTGTTTTATCTGTCCCATCCAGTAAAATTTAAATATCAGAAGAGTAGGAACTAGGCGGTGCTTGACAAATACAGTTCAATGACCAACATAATTTCATTTTAATTGCTGAAAGCCCAGAGTGGGGGGAGATATTGAATACTTCTGGAAACATCATTAAACTATAATTCTGAATAATGCGGGAGTTTCATTCAGGTGGCTCACAAGTTCCCTGCAACCTGAGGTAGCATCTCCAATATAACTGAGACACCTCCTGCTCACAGACTCTGGTGCCGTCCAGAAAGAAGGATTCAACACTTTCCTGGTGCCTTAAGGAGAAAATGGGATTTTCTGAGAATAGCCTTCCTCTGTTTTCCTTCTCACTTGCAGAAGGAAAGCTCAGGGGATGGGGTTGACAGCCCCCATCATCCCCCTACTCCCATAATTGATTCCCCCTCCTCTCCCTCTCCCTCTCCCATCCTGAGTATTTGTCATTCTCTACTTGTGGCTAATTGCTTTTCATCTTTGAAAACCAAAAATGGTTGGTAACCAAGACAGACTGGGAGTTCTTCTTTTTACAGGTAGGACAGGTTTCAAAATAAAAACACTGTTGATCACTTCCCCAGTAACAGCATCACTGAAATTCAATTGGCCAAGCATTTGTGGGCAGTCTATGAGGCCAGTACTGCCCCAGTCATCCTGGTGATGCAGACAGGTCTTGCCTCGGAGGAGCTCTCAGGCCAGTAAGAAAGATGATTTTTGACTTGACAAATGTTTTCTTAAGCACTTACTAAAGGCTAGATCGGCGGCCCACAGTAAACAAAGAATAGGCCTGCCCTTGAACAGTTCATCGGGGTTTCCCTGGTGGCTCAGCTGGTAAAGAATCTGTCTGCAATGCAGGAGACCCCAGTTTGATTCCTGGGTTGGGAAGATCCACTGGAGAAGGGATAGGCTACCCATTCCACTATTCTTGGGCTTCCCGGGTGGCTCACCTGGTAAAGAATCTGCCCGTAATGCGAGAGACCTAGGTTTGATTCCTAGGTTATGAAGATTCCCCTAGAGAAGGGAACAGCTACCCACTCCAGTACTCTGGCCTGGAGAATTCCATGGACTGTATAGTCCATGGGGTCACAAAGAGTTGGACACAACCGAGCGACTTCCCCTTCACTGAGCAGTTCATCATCACGAGAAGGTGAGAGTCCTGAATATTTCTGTACTCTGTTTGAGGTTCTGTGGAGGAGAAGAGCAGGTGAGAGGAAAGCAGGCAGGTGCCGAGGGAGCACACCCAGAAGTTCAGTAAGTGTCAGAGGGAGGTGGGAGTGTGCTAGGTCAAGATGGGGCTGGGGACGGGGCTGGCTAGCAGAAAGGGCTTTGGGCAGAGGGACGGCAGGTGCAGAGGCGGCCTGTGCTTGCTGGGTCCAAGGACTGAAAGAGGCTCCCGTGGCTGGAGGAGGGAAAGAGGTGGGCTTGCAGAGGCAGGCAGGGAAAGCCCAGAGGGCAGGTTTTCAGAATGGTGAGTGGTCTGTGGCAACAAAAGATAAAGCAAGTGAAAGAGTGCAGCGAAAGAGTTTAGAGTTTATCATGTAAGCAATGGGGAGCCCAGACGGACGTGTGGAGATAGCAGCAGGGAGAGCAATCTGGAGGCTGTGGCCTGGGAGAGAAACAGAGAGAAGGGAGGGAGTGGGAGGGTGGACAACTACGTGAGAGTCACATGGTCTTCCACTCGCCACCACCTCAAGGAGCCCCACATCAAATACCCTCTCACACGCCATCCACAGATCCTCTCCTCCATCCCACTCACCCAGCCTCGCTGCTCCCCACTGGAGATGGCGTCAGAAAACAAGAGAAGGTGCAGAATTGGATATGTGGAGACAAACGGGTCTGAGATGTCAGAACAGCTCATCCTGAAAGCTGACCACCTTGAGGTCCCTTCCTGACCCAAAAACTTCCCGCCACGCATGCGCTTGGATGATCACTTTATTGACATTTCCAGCAACTGGGAATCAAGTGGGAGAACAAGAGCCTCTTCAGGAAGGTCCAACCTGATTTTTATACCAGGGGAGGTGGGGACCTTCGCACACCAGGAGACACAGTCGATCATCAAACACTTTTCCTTTTTGAGAAAGTGCACCCCTACTCCAGTCAGCCGGTTTACAACCCTTTGGGGCACTGTTGCATTGGGCACCTGGATTTGTTTGGTTTGGTATGAGGCAGCAGGGGTCAGGGAGGAGGGCAGAGGGCTGGGCAGCCTCAGAGTCTGGGTTCCTGACCAGGCTCTGCTATTGCATGGGTTTCTCCCCTCTCTTGGAGAAGGAACTGGCAACCCACTCCAGTATTCTTGCCTGGAGAATCCCACGGACAGAGGAGCCTGACAGGCTGCAGTCCATAGGGTCGCACAGAGTCGGGCACGACTGAAGCGACTTAGCACAGCACACTCCCCTCTCTGGGCCTCAGTTTCCCAATCTGCAAAATAGGGGATCGTAACGGCTGACAGTGAGGTGCCTGTGGGCTCTGATCTCTCCTCCCTAGGTGTGTGTGTCCTGGTCACCTGGTTACCCCACCAGGACAGGGGAATGTGTTCCACCTCTTCCCTGGAGCCAGGCCTTCCCATCAACTCCATCTGTTTTTTAACACTGTACTCAAAAGGAGCCAACGCCAGAATGGCCACCAGCCAGCAGGTAGCTCACTCCCAAGGTGGCAGGGGCATCTGAAAGCCTCTTCCCAGTCAGCCTCCCCATCCATCAGCACTCTGAGTTGGGCCTAGGTAAGGTTTCAGTGGCTGCCAGTGACAGCCACCCACCCAAAAGCCCTCTGGTCTATTCTACACCCCCATCCTTTTCTAACTGGGCCTTGGATGGATTTCAGGTTTCAGGCATGCTCACTGCCAAGGCCTCCACCCAGCCTGCAACCTGAGGAAGGTGCCACAGGCCTGGGCCAGGGAGCTCAGCATCCTCAACCACAGGCAGCCTGGGGAGCACCGCCCAGCCTGGATAGGCCCACAGGGAGGGGAGAGAGAGCAGGTAGAGTCCTCCTCCAGGGCTTCGCCTGCTCCTAAGGCAGCAGCTGAACCTGGGCTGGAAGGGAGCTGAGTAGAGCAGGAAACTGGTGGGGAAATAAGTCCCAGGTCAGAGAAATATGGAAGGTGAAGGTGAAGGAAGTCGAGCCAGCTCCACAGCAGGACAGGAATGGGAGGCAAGAGAAGGATGACCTCCTGCCTTCACACAGAAGGAGAAGCCAGGCCTGGGAAGGCAGGCAGGGCGCTGAGCCCCTGAGGAAGCACTGGCCCCCAGCCCAGGGGGTTGGCTGAAGCTCTTCTTGGCTCAAGCAAACTCCCTTGGAGACCAGTCTCTGTTCCTCACGTCTTCTCTTTGTCTAACAATGGAGTTGGAGCTATTGGCTCGAATCCTTTTTTTCTTTGTAAGCTTGTTCCCTCCCTTTTTTCTGCTGTTTAAAAAGAAAAAAGTTTTGAACCAAGACATAGTGCAAACGCTTTTATTTCTTAAAATTTCTTTAAGGAAACGGTAGTGCTCACAGTAAAACGGAGGTGAGCCCAGCACTTCTGTGTGTATAAAATCCTCACATGGATGTCTGCTACAGCCCAGAGCTGCAGATGAGCCAGGAGTTACCCTCCCCATGCCCAGGAGGATAAGGGGCTGTCCCAGGTCAGAGACTGGTCAGGTAAGGACCCAGGGACCCAGATTCTGCCGGAGGAGACCCTGGGGCACACTCCCTTGTGGTCCCTCTAGGCCACAACCACACTCAAACGGAAGGAAGCCCAGCTATCCACAAGACAAACTTCCCTCTAACTTTTTCCCCTGGGCAATCTCATTTACCCAACCAGTCAATCCTAAAGGAAATCAGTCCTGAATATTTATTGGAAGGACTGATGCTGAAGCTGAAACTCCAATACTTTGGCCCCCTGATGTGAAAAACTGACTCCTTGGAAAAGACGTTGATGCCGGGAAAGATAGAAGGCAGGAGGAGAAGGGGATGACAGAGGATGAGATGGTCGGATGGCATCACCAACTCAATGGACATGAGTTTGAGCAAGGTCCGGGAGTTGGTGATGGACAGGCTGCAGTCCATGGGGTCACAGTCAGACATGACTGAGAGACTGAACTGAACTGAACTGAACCTCACTTAGGGACTTCCAAGGTGACTCAGCGATAAAGAATCCACCCACCAATGCAGGAGGTGTAAGAGACATGAGTTTGATACCTGGGTCAGGAATATCCCCTGGAAGAGGGCACAGCAACCCACTCGAGGATTCTTGCCTGAAGAATCCCATGGACAGAGGAGCCTGTAAGGCCATAGTCCATAGAGTCACACAGAGTCAGACACGACTGAAGTGACTAGGCACACACGCACACAGCCTCACTTAACGACAACCGTGGAGGGCACATGGATATAATCAGAGCCGTGGAACTGTCTCACTGGTCCCCACAGGGACAAATCTTATCTCCCTCCCTGATCAAGAAGGAAGGTAGTGATGGCCTCTACATTTCTTGTGCTCTGGCATCTGCCAACATGATCTGATTTTCAATAAAACAGCAACCTTGCAGACTGGCTAGTAATACCCAGTAATTACTGGCTAGTAATTACCCCTCTTATCAGTAAGGAAAGTGAAGAGCGCCAAGGCAACACACTAGAAGGTGTGCAGCCAGGATTCAAACTCAGGTCTTTCTTGACTCTGAAGCCCACACTCCTCTACTCCTGCTGCGCTGCCACGTCCTAAAAGCAGAGTGGGGAGTCACAGGGCATGCAGTGAGTGTGCGTCGGTGGCTCAAGGTGGTTCTGAACAATTCCTTCTGGGGACTCTCAGGCACAGCCCATGCCCACGATAGGGACTGGACTCGGTGTGTGAGCTCTGAGGTCCTTCTCAAAGTTTAACAGCTCTGGAACAAACAAGAAAAATAGATTCTATCCGACTCTCAAACTCATTCATTGAGTCCCTTCCACATGCCTTATACAGAGTGAGATGCCAGGGAGGGCTTACGCCATACTTGTCCATGTCCTCACTGGGCTTCTAACAGGAAGTGAATGGACCATGAGCATGATCCATGATCCATGACAGGGTCTCCTCTTCTGACCTCGGGTTGCTGTAGGTGAAAACAGGACATGGAAAGATGGAGGGTCTACAGCCACCACAACTCAGAGGGTTGGAGTCCTCGGCGTCCTCAGCAAACTCTTCTCCACAGGCAAGGGCAGGGGCTCCTGTCCCCCGTTCTCCTGCCTGGTCGAGGAGCCCCTGCCGGAGAGGCCCCTTTAAAGTATAACAGACAGTGTGGTTCCCTTGCAGCCTCCTGTGCACTGGACCATGGGCCTGACCGTACAGGGACATATACTCCAGGAGCTCAGCTGGGGGTTCCATGGTCTCATCTCTGAGGCCTGGTGGGGGCTGGGGGCAGAGCTGGGGAGCTTGCATGTTGAGGCCTCTGAGTAACTTCAATTCCACACTCAGTGGAACCTACTGCTGTCATTCATTGTGCTGGGCTGGGAGAGAATGACTTATCATGTTGAAGTCCAGCCTTCAAGGGGCTTCCTGGGCCACTGGGGCAGCCAGAATGGCTCTAGTCTAAGAAGTTAAGGGGGCAAGAGAAGGGTGGACTAAGTGCTGTAGGGGTTCTGGTGGGAGGAGCTCCAGGGAAGGCCACGTGGAGGAGATGACACTGCATAGGGGCTTAGAGGATGGTAGGGTCTTGACATGTGGAGCCAGAAGGGAAAGGGCAGAGATGATTCCATAGAAAGAACAGAGCAAAGTATGAACCCAGCCCTGGTCCAGCACACTCCAGCTGGGGACTCGCTTAGCTTCTCCGAGGGTCAGAAGAGGCCGTTCTCTGATCTCGGGAAATAGCAGCCCGTGCACACTCCCCACCGGACACTCACCATCCAGCTCCTCTTCCTGTCTCCCCAGCCACTCCCCCCTCGAACATACCCTTTGGAAACTGAACACTCACAGAATAGAAACAAAACATAGAACATAAATGCTGGGATGACACTTGGCTGTCAATCAGTGTATCCTGACATTCTGCAAATATGTCTGAGGCCCAGTCAGAGTGCATGATTTGTCCAGGGTGACAGAGCCAGGACAAGAACGCTCATGTCAGTCATGACCCTGATCACACACTTGTAACAATCACATCTTCGGATCATCTTCTTTTGGAGCAAGATCAATCTTTTCTGTCCCATCCCCCACCCTGGCTTTCAGAGTCAGATCCAGCCCTCACTGTTCTCTACCATTTGTGGTTGCTCCTTGCATCCACCCTGTTCTGGGGTCTATAGCTGCCCTCTGTAAAAGTCAGGAATTATGGGATTAGTCCCCAGCTGTGGACATGTGCTTGTGCTTAGTCGCTCAGTCATGTCCGACTCTTTGCAATCCCATGGACTGTAGACCACCAGGCACCTCTGTCTATGGGGATTCTCCAGGCAAGAATACTGGAGTGGGTTGCCATGCCCTCCACCAGGGGATCTTCCCAACCCAGGGATCGAACCGATGTTTCCTGCATTGCAGGCAGATTCTTTACCATCTGAGCCACCAGTGAAGCCCAAGAGTACTGGAGTGGGTAGCCATTCCCTTCTCCAGGGGATTTTCCTGGCCCAGATATCGAACCAAGGTCTCCTGCATTACAGACAGATTCTTTACCAGCTGAGCTACCAGGGAAAACCGAAGTCAGTACCAAATTAATGGAACAGTTTCAGATCCAGACCAAAGGCCCGAAGTCTGAGGAGTCTGTGGCCTGACTCCCTCATGGGGCTCTGTCTGTCCTCACAGGTGAGGGCTTCTCAAGGGCAGCCGAGGAGTCTGGGCAACTGGCGAGAGGGAAGTGAGCATGTGACAGAGGACACAGGGCTGGCTTCTGTGTGAACAATGACTGCTCCCTTGACTGACATCTCACAAGACCCGAAATGTCATCACAGGGAAGACAGAGATGGCAAGAGGGTGGCAGGTGACATAGATGACACCTAGCGTGTTATTTCCAGGCTGTGGCTGAGACTGTCTGTCACGTGGGGGAGAGCAGCTGTTAGGACTGGGGGTTTCTGCCTGGGCCCCTGTCAAACTTCTGGTCGTCTCTGCAGGCTGTGTTTAGATTCTGATCACATCTCCCACTGTGCAGCCAGCGGTGCACAGAGCTGGTAGGGCTCTTTCTCAGTGGGCAGGGGGTTAGGAGGAACGTCTGGGGAGAATTCAGACAAGCCTGGCCTCAAAGCAGAGCTACAAAGCCAGGAGCTGACTGCTGCTCTGTGGCCCCAGCCTCCCTTGGAGGGCACTCAGAGTGAAGTAAACAGATGTCCGCAGCAAGCTTGCAGCCTGTGTCACTTACTAAGCCCCTCTCGCTCCAGTCTCCCCTCTGATAGACACTTCAGTCTGACAGGTTTGATGGAACTCGGGGGCAGGAGCTTTGCTTTGTTCTTTATTTACAGGACAGTAAATGGAGCCTGCAAGGCTGTGGGTTCAAGACCTCCCCTGGGAGAAAATGTGGTCACATCTGGGATAGGATCTAGGAGGTACAGAGAGACCCTTGCTGCTGCTGCTGCTGCTAAGTCGCTTCAGTTGTGTCCAACTCTGTGCAACCCCATAGACGGCAGCCCACCAGGCTCCCCCATCCCTGGGATTCTCCAGGCAAGAACACTGGAGTGGGTTGCCATTTCCTTCTCCAATGCATGAAAGTGAAAAGTGAAAGTGAAGTCGGTCAGTCGTATGGGCTGCATGAACCCCATGGACTGCAGCCTACCAGGCTCCTCCGTCCGTAGGATTTTCCAGGCAAGAGTACTGGAGTGGGGTGCCATTGCCTTCTCCTACCTGTGGCAAATATGACAGAATTTAGGAGCTGAAAAGTATTTCCTTGGAGCCCCCATGTATGTCTGGGACCACTGAGGCCCAGGGTGGGGACTTGCTTACCCTCAGAGAGAAGCAGGGACATCATGTGGACCCCAGAAAGGCCAGGGATGGTTTGCTCTACTTGGAGGAAGCAGCAGATTGGAAGTGCTGGGGAGCTGGCCCCTTAGACAGAGTGGGATGATGCAACAAGAGGACGTTATGGGAGCCCTGTGGTCCCTGCTGCAGACCTCCTGCTCTGTCACCCGCCCCAAATGTACAGTGCACACAAAGCCAGCTCACAGAGGCCAGTAGTGACTTCTCAGCCCTTACTGCAGTTGATGGGCTTCCCAGGTGGCGCTAGTGGTAAAAGAACTCACTGGCCATTGCAGGAGATGTAAGAGTCGCGAGTTTGATCCCTGGTTTGGGAATATCCCCTGGAGAAGGGCACGGCAACCCACTCCAGTATTCTTGCCTGAAGAATTCCATGGACGGAGGAGCCTGGTGGGCTACAGTCCATAGAGCGCAAAGAGTCAGACGTGACTGACGTGACAGAGCATGCACACACTATGATTGATAATTGCCAGCTCCTCCCTCAGAAGCCACTCTCCAGGGCTTCCATCAGGAAGTCAATGGGCTAACATTGGAGAATGACCTCCTGGCTTCTTCTCCTTCCTTCTCAGGAGGAGAATGACCTCCTGCTGCTGTCAGTGAAAGCATGTCACGGGAGGAGATAAAGATGGACAGCGAGATCACTGGGGTGGCGGGAAGACCCAGTCCAACTGAGGGCTCTGGCTCAGGAAACTGAAGGTTACTTCTGACTGTCTCTGTGAAGTTTGCTAAAAACCAGGCCAATGAAGCTGTTATGAAGAGCTCCATATGGTAAACAACAGGCAGGAGCAGAGCTGCCAGTTCACAGATGGTACTGAGTCCTCCAGAGGAATGTGTAAAAAGGCAGATTCCTCAGCCCCTCCTCCAGATTCAGAAGGACTGGAGACCATGCAGCCTCCTGAGCACTGGCCAGCCCCCAGTGTAGGCAGGGAGAGTGCCAAGTCTTCCAGTCTGCCACACCGTGAGATCCAATGAGTGGCCCAGGCAGAGAGGGTCTGGGCTGGAGAGGGGCTGGGGTGGAGCCCGGGGTCAGAGACTGGGGTTACCCCACAAAGAGAGAAGGCAAGGGGGCAAGCTGGGCAAGTGGGAGGGTGGTCTGAGAGAGTGCCAGGCACAGCAGGCTCTCTTAACGGAAGAGGGCCTGGGGCACAACAGACGCTTGCTGAGTGAGGAAGGCAAAACTCTAAATAGTGTGCACAGGCCACTCCAGCTGTGCAAAGAACACCAACAAAGAGAATTTAGAGAGATGTAAAATAGCTACATCTCCTGATCATCAGGTTCCTTTTTATTCCCCATAAACTTTGTTTAAGTTCATGATAAAAATAAATAAACACAGGCAAATTACACTTACTTCACATAGTCATTTGTGGGTGGTAAATTCTGTATTAAATTCAAAATTCATATGCATGGGTGGAACTTCCCACATCAGCCGAACATGAACCCTGGGAAGGGGGGCAGATTAGGGGCCATTACCTTCTCAAATAGCCCAGAAGTGATGCTCTGTACTCCACTCCCACCCCCGCACCAAACCCTAGGCCCTGGGGCATCACTGGTTGTGTCCACACCACTCAGAACAGAAAGACCTGTGCTCATGGTGGGGGCAGTGGGGGGCACTCCCAGAGCTTTGCCAGATTAATTTCTTCTCATCCATTAGTGGAAATGGGAGCCAGAGGGAATCTGATGTAGTGGAAAGAGAACTAGACAGAAAGTCAAAATATTTAAGTTCATTTCAAGAACCAACTCGTCATTTGTGGAAATGGGTAGGTGATTTCCCCCAGCAGGGCCTCAGTTCTTCCCAGTGGCTGCACAGTGAGAGATCAGCTTGACACAGGGCCCCTGGGTAGTGGCTTCACACACCGGACACTATCTCCTGCTTTCTCCACATTTTCACGGTGGGTCAGGAATCTGGCTGAGGTTTAACTGTGGTTTCAGCTCCAGGAATCTCCCGAGGCTGCAGGCAGGATGCCCACCATCCACCACTCACTGGGGCTGTAGTCAGCCGAGGCTCAGCTAGGAGAGCCACTGCTTCCAGGCTGGCTCCCAAGGCTGCTGGCAGGCTCAGAAGACCACTTCCAAGCTCACTCATGCAACTGCTGGCAGGCCTTGGTTTCTCACTCTAGGGGCTGCTCTTCAGGCTGCCTCACATCCCAGTAGTTGGCTTTCCTCAAAGCAAGAGATTCAAGAGAGAGAGGGACAGAGACAGAGAGAGATGGAGGACCCAAGACAGAAGCAACCTTCTTTTTATAAGCTAATCTTAGAAGTGACATGCATCAGTTCTGCCACATTCTACTCCCTAGTGGGCTGGTCACTAAGTCCAGTCTATACTCAGGAAGAAGGGGCCTGAGCTCTGCCTCTTGAGGGGCATCATATCAGAGAACTGTGGACACAACTCTAGAACCACCATAGGGAGTTAGAGCCAATGATCTGTAAAGTTTCCAAGGCCATGACTCCGGCTCCCCACCCTCCATCCCAGAGCATCAGGCATGATGGACATAAAAGGATCAGACCTTTCTCCCAGTGGGCTATGTTCTCAGGAGACAGGACCTGGAGAGTGAGAAGGTGCGCTCCTCAGAGGGATGTATAGGTCGGAAGGGCTATGAACCTTGTGAGTGAGCCCAGTGCCTTAGCACAGCTGCTCAAAGAGTTCTGTTGGCCTGTGAACAGAGCACCTGATGTGGGTGTCCCTCCATGGCCCACAGGTGCAGGTAATGCAAAATGTCTGGCCACCCTGATGGTCTAAAGCCCGGCAGCTGGGTGAGGAATCCTCGCTAGCCCACAGCAGGGACAGGCTGGCAGGGGGG
>NW_011494604.1:6910064-6922885 GCF_000754665.1 Bison bison bison | reverse complement strand
GGCAGGGATGCCCCAGATCTCCCTCATCCCTCCAAAGGGATGAGGATGAGAGATGTTGTGGCATCCGGGTGAACCAGGAGGAACAGAGTCAGTGTCCTCCTGTGGACCAAGAAAAGAAGGGAGCAGAAACTCATTCAGAGTCAAATTCTTTTAAGGGGCCTTGTTGTAGCGTGAGGTCAATAGCCTAAGCTTGGCATTACCCAGATCTGGGTTTGAATATTGGTTCTATTGTTACTAACATCTCCATGCTTGTTTCCTTATTTACAATATTGGTATACCAAGACAGTCTAAACCACAGTGCCATGAAAATTAAATGAGATGACCCATTAAGGCCCTTAGAACAGTGATTAGCACATAATTAGTACTCATAACTAACATATTATTACTAACTTTGGGATTACAACAGACATCAGAGTTCACACCCAGTTCAAGTGCACACCTGGCAGGGGAAACCCCCCTAACTTACTGTGACAGATGACAAAGGCTTCTCGGGGCACTACTTGAATGCTTTGAGAGCTTGGGAGCTGACTGCCTGCCCTGGACATCTGCTGACCCACAGATGAAGAGCTCACATTAGATCTAGAGCCAGCCATAGAGCACAGTGCCAACCCACAGGGGGACAGTTCGGACCAGACCTAGGGCCAAAATCAGCCTCTCTGTGGCCGCCCCCTTCACCTCCATCCTTTTTGCATCCCAGCAACAAACAATAGCTTTGAATTTCAAATAGCCCAATAACATATCAAAGGAAAAAATATAAGCATAATATCCAATTTCAGCCTACGTAAAGCCTCATTGGTGATCCCCCAAACATTTTATTGATACTTATGCTTACTTGCGTCTTGTTTCCTTTCAAAGTTAAGTCATAATTGAAACATTTAGTCTAAAATCCTGTGTACTAAGGTGATAGGTAAGGAAGATGTTTGTCTACAAAGCTAACTGAAACAGTTCAGACTGGGAGTGTATGGGTGGGTGTGGGTATTTGAAAGATGCTGTATTGTGTGTTTATTTATTAAGGGTGATCGTGTTTATGCATACATGGGAGTGAGTGGTGGGCTTCCCTAGCGGCTCAGAAGTAAAGAATTTGCTTGCCATGCAGGAGACATAGGAGACATGGCTTCCATCCTTGGGTCAGGAAGATCCCCTGGAGGAGGACATGGCAACCTACTCCAGTATTCTTGCCTGGAGAATCCCATGGACATGGACAGAAGAGCCTGACAGGGTACAGTCCATGGGCTTATACAGTCCAAAGAGTCAGACGTGACTGAGCGTGCTCAGGAGTGAATGGCATGGGTAGCTGTGTGTGTGGAGGGGAATGTGTGCGAGGGGGTGCATACCTGTGGGAGCGGATGTGGGTGGAGTGAGGACCATCCAGGTGCTCTCTGGCCAGGGTACAACATTCCCCCCTGCAAAGCAGTCACAAAATTGGGAGCACGTTTCTCCTCCTACCAAATTCCTCACTCTCCTCAGGAAGCTGCGTGCTTGGCCAGGATTTGAGGTTTCTTTCATTGAGGCCTCTGGAGACACATTCCAATGGTGAACACAGAACACAAACCCAAGAAATAAAATCACACCTAGCACCTGAAAGGAGTCAAAACCCCGGGGGAGGAACCAAAGGTTCAAAGTTCCATAACTCACACTCTTTGGAAAGAGAGGAGGCTCGCCTCTCCCACACCCCAGATTCCCAGTTTGAATTTTTTAAATCAACCTTATGAGCAAACATCTGCCACTCTCCTTCTTTTGAGGGAAGGGTGAAGATCGGGATAAGGCATCTTTGTGTTTTCATTAGGTATTTTAGCAAATGCAATGAGGACATTCAGATACGATTTCCCTGTTTTGTACACACAGAGAAGTCTGTGCTAAGAGGATTACTTTCCTGGAGCCACATCCTTCCGAAAGGCCCTGGTCAAAGGAGACTCTTGTTAAACAGCATTTTCTCTAATTCCTCGGGCTTTCTTCCTGGCCTCAAAGTGCAGACATCTTGCCCACTCCTGAATCCACCCACCTCACAGACTTCGGGATAAAGTTGGTCCGGCCCCTCCATTCTCCTCTGGCCCCTGGTTTCTTAATAAAGCTGAAGATGAACATTAGCACTTGGTTCAACAGCATTCGAAAGGGAAAGGGCAGCCCTGTCCAACCCTCGACACCCCCTCGCTGCCCCCATAGAAAGATGTAGCCTTTTCGCCTCTGCGCCAGTGAATGGCTCTTCGAGGGTTTTCATTAGGGCTGGGTCTGCTGGTGCAGAAAGCCTCACAGATGTTGACATTTTTTTCATCCCTGGGTTAAGATGTCTTCCATAAGCTTTTATTCCCCATTTGTTACTTCTTTATTATCCAGGAGGTTTGGCCGCCTCCCTCTTCTCATTTCTCTGAAGAGAGCAGCGGTAGCTGGGCCTGTCATTATCTCGGCCCTTTTCTCTGGACTCCAGAGGCGGCCAGGGCCTCAGGCCCCATTGTGGGGGACAGCGGGGAGCTGAGGCAGGCCGGTCACTCCGCAGACCCTTTTGTGAAGCAGCCCCTCCTCCCCGCGGCGTGGCTCCGGGATGTGAAAGGTCAGGGGGCACACGAAGCTTCCATACCTGAGCTTTTGTTGAGGGCTGGAGGCAAATGTTTC
This sequence comes from Bison bison bison, assembly GCF_000754665.1. Lineage (NCBI taxonomy): Eukaryota > Metazoa > Chordata > Mammalia > Artiodactyla > Bovidae > Bison > Bison bison. Next base: position 6,920,275 of record NW_011494604.1, on the reverse strand, counting down.
CAGAAGCAATGTTTGGGAAAGCCGCCTAGAGACTGCCTCCTCCCTGTTACAGTCACAGCTGTACCACACCCCTTGGGGCTGGGACCAAGGGCATTGGGGAATTTGTTTACATCATCTGTCCCCAAAACGTCCTGAGAAAAATTTTTTTATCCTGAAATTGGCTCAGACATGAATTTGAATGGAAGCCTGAAGTCTCTGAGATGCTGAGAAAAATCCTTTATGATACATAGAGTGTTCTGTTGATTTTAACTATCCTTTGTCCTTTAGTCCTGGCAGCTTAGAGTCAACCTGCAACCTCAGCTTCCTCATCTTTTAAAGGGGAATAATACCTCTTCTTCTGCCCACTTCATACAGCTACTCTGGTTATTCTGTGAATCTGATGAGGTCATACAGAAATTGTTTTTCCAAATTGTAGGACTGTATACAGTATCTTGCTCTGCAGTGGCTGTGTGGACCCTGACTTGAATATAAGCCGCTACAAGAGGCAGACTAATTTTTTCTAAAAATTATTGAGCAGAAATGCAAACAGATTGAAGGCTTGAGGCATTTGATTCCAGGCACTCTCTAGGCTTGATGTCCCGAGGGTGAGGGGAGGTCTCAGGGCAGGATAGACTCTGATGGCAGCAAACCTCTGAGGCTTGATGTTGTATTGTGTTCCCTAGAAGGCAGCTCTGGGAGGCTGGCTGGAGAAAAGTGATGTGTGCTTCTATGTAGGGAAAGATGAAAAAGGGCCCAGGGTTGCTCACTGAGAACCAGCTTGAAAGTGAAATGGTTAGTTGTTCAGTCAAGTCTGACTCTTTGTGACCCCGTGGACTGTAGCCTGCCAGGCTCCTCTGTCCATGGAATTCTCCAGGTGAGAATACCAGAGTGGGTTGCCATGCCCTCCTCCAGGGGATCTTCCTGATCTAGAGACCGAACCCAAATCTCCTGCATTACAGGCAGATTCTTTACCCGTTGAGCCACCAGAGAATCACCAGCTCAATATGAGTCAGTTAAGACATGACCGGAATACTCCAAGAGGAACCTCAGCTGCCTTGTGGAAGGAAGGGGTCCTCTAGCCTGCCCTGAGTGTTGGGTCCTTTCTGGACATCACATTTCAAGGAAGCTATGTAGGTCCAGGACCCTGCTCAAGGGAATGAGATAAGTCACTCCGAGGACTGGCCGGAGGAGCTGAGGCTGCATCCTCTGCTGAGAGCTGAAGCACTTGTGGGACAGGGGAATTGAGCTCGGTCTGTGTGGCAGTGAGGGCTGGAACTGAGCTGGGGAATGAAAGCTGAAGTGAAGATATTTTGAGAATTTCAAAGGAAAATACTTCAAATGGTTATCAGAACTGTGTAAAATGAAGTGGACTACTTTATGAGGTAGTGAACATTCCATCACTGGGGGTAATCCAGCAGAGTGGGATTTGTGGAAAAGATTCATCCCCTGAACATTTAAGGCTCACTCTGTCAGGCCTGGCAAGTTCTTCCCAATCCTGAAACTCCTGAAATGTTTCCATTCTTTGCATTTATCAAGAAATCATTTTCTAGTGATTGAGTTAAATACAGTCAGTGTACCCTTCCCATAACGATTCAGTAATGTACCCAATGAACAAAAGTGAAAAAAAGCAGATAGAATATAATTCAGAGTCCACACTCTGAAGAGCAAACTCCCTTAGTCACAGTTTTTTATTAGGATCAGCTGTGGTTGGCACAGTATACAAGTAGGGTAGGGAGTGGGGATAGTAGGTACTGCTGGAAAAAAAAAAAAAATTCTGGCCTTGGAACCAATGAAACCATGATAGTGAAGAGAACAGGGCAAAGCTTTAAAGGGAAAGAAGCTGAAAGAAAATCCCAAGAGTCATCTGTCCACATCTCTGTCTAGACCCTGAACTACATATACACAAAAAAGTTGAAAAGCAGCTGAGCTATTGGAGAAAGATCTGAACTGATATCATCACTGTTGCTTAAGAAACAAAGTTTACAGTTTGAATTCAACCAAGATAATTGCCTGATAAAATAAAAGAATTAACATCCATCAGAGAAAATTGCTAAATTCCAGAATCTACACAACTTTACATGCATAATGTCTAGAAGAGTATCCAAAATTACTTAATACACATAGAACCAGAAAAATAGAACACATTATCAAGTTCAAAGAACATCAACTGGGACAAACATAAGAGGATATTTAAAGGCAAAAAAAAAAAGCAGAAAACTTAAATTTCATATCTTTTACAAAAATTAATTTTAAATAGAGCATAGATTTAAATGTAAAACATAAAACCATAAAACTTTTAGACAATAACACAGAAAAAAATTTAAAGACCGAGGGCTTAGTAAAAAGTTCTTATATGAAAAGCATAAAATAAAATATTTATTTTATTTTATTTTACCATAAAATAAAAAAATTGATAAATTGGGCTTAATCAAAATTAAAAGCTTTTACTCTGCAAAAGAACCTCGTAAGATCATGAAAAGACAAGCATAGACTGGGGGAAAAAAAAAACTTTTCTATCTGAAAAAGAACTTATATCTAGAATATATTTTAAAACTTGCAAATGGAGTTTACTCCCCAGTAAAATAACCAAACAATCCAGCTAGAGAATGAACAAAGGCATGAAGAGACATTTTACTGAAGAGGACTTAGGGATGTAAATAAGTATATGGAAAAATGTTAAATATCACTAGCCATTAGAGAGCTGCAAAATAAGATCATGATGGACTACCACTAGAGATCTATTAGATATGAAATTTTAAAATAATCACAATATCAAATGCTGGCAAGGATGCAGAGAAACTGGACCTTTCATATGTTACTGGTGGGAATGCCACTTTGAAAAACAGCTTGGCAGTTTCTTTAAAACCTAAACATATACTTACCAGACCTCACAGCACTTGTAAATAATTATAGGCATATACCCCAGGGAAATGAAAATCTATGTCAACACAAAAACCTATACAAGATTGTTCTCAGTCCCTGTATTTGAAACATCCTCAAACTGAAAACAACCAAAATCTCTCTCAGTAAGTGAATATTCAAACAAACAGGGGTATATTCATATCATAGAATACCATTTAGCAATAAAAAGAAAAGATATATCGATACATACAACCATTTGGATTGATCTCAATGGCACATCCTGAGTGAAAAAGCCAAGCTCAAAAGGCCATATTCTGTATGATTTCATGTCTATAACACTCTTGAAATAATAAAATTATGGTGATAGAAAGCAGATTAGTGGATGCCAGAGGTTAGGGGTGGTGGAGGAGGGGGATGACTATAATTATAAAGAGGTAGCACAGGGGAGATCTTTGCCGAGAGGGACTAGTTCTGCATCTCAACTGTGGTGCCTGTTCCATGAACATATGCATATGATAATGATACACACACGCTGTGCCACTGTCAAATTCCTGGTTTTAATATGTTACTATAACCACCAGGGGAAACTGGGTGAAGGGTTCATGGGGCCTCTGTCCTACTTTTATAAGTTCCTGTGAATTGATTATAAGTTTAATAAAATAGCTATTGTATTTCTACATAAAAGTAATGAACAAAATTTAAAAAAAAAATTCAACTCCGTTTACAAACAGTATGAAAAATACTTAGGAATAAATTTAAAGAAAAATGTGCCAGATCTGTACTCTGAAAACTGCAAAATACTATTAAGGGAAATTAAAGAAAACCTAAGTAAATGGAAAGACATACCATGTTCATAGATTTCAACATTGTTGAAATGTTTATTTTCTCCAGATTGATCTGTAGATTTAATGCAAGCCCAATCAAAATCCTAGCAAGCTTGTCTTTGAAGAAATTGATAAGCTGATTCTAAAATTATATGGAAAAGCAAGGAATAAAAAAAAGAGTAATCTTTAAAATATAAACAAGCTTTGAAGAAACTGCATTCCCCAATTTCTGTAATTAAGTAATCAAAACTCTGTTGCACTGGCATAATTATAAACATATAAATCAATGGAAGAGAAAAGAGTCCAGAAATAAATTTGCAGTCATACAGTCAATCGACTTTTTATAAAAGTGCCGAGGTACTTCAATGGGGAATGAATAGTGTTAAGAAAGATCCTATAATCATGGAGAAAAAAAAAACTGAATTGTAAACCTTACCTCATACCATATACAAAATAGTCAAATGGATCATAGACCTAAACATAAGAAAGAACTGCAATAATAAAATTTCTAGAAGAAAACATGGGAGAAAATCTTCGTGATATTGTGTTGGCAAAGATTACCAAAACATGACACAAACTGCATGAATTGTACAATATATATATAAGAAAATGGACTTCATCAAAATTAAAGACTTTCATTCATCTAAGGACACATTTAAAAGTGAAAAAACAAGCCACAGGCTAGGAAGAAGTATCTGCACAATACCTAACTGGTAAAGGACTTCTTTCCAGGATAATAAGAAAGCAAATAATGCAATTAAAAATGGGCAAAAGATTTGAAAAGGTGCCTGCTCAACATAGATATATGACTAGCCAATATGGACATGGCTGACTAGTCATCAGGGAAATTAAAGCCACCATGGAATATCATTGTAGACTCACTAGAATCGGTAGAATTGAGAAGACTGTCAGTACCAGTTTGTGAGATGGGAGAATACACTGCTGGTGAGAGTACACAATGGCACAGTCTCTTTGAAAAAGTGTTTGGCAGTGTCTTATAAGGTTAAATGTATGCCCATCATCAGTTGAGCTCAGGTCAGTTCAGTCGCTCAGTCGTGTTCGACTCTTTGCAACCCCATGAATCACAGCACGTCAGGCCTCAACCCAGCAATTTCACTCCTAGGTATTCACCCAAGAGAAACGGAAAAATATGTCCACACAAAGACTCGTGTGCAAATGTTTATAGCAAACTTATTCATAGGCACATATTTTTAACAGCCCAAATCTGAAAACAGCCCAAATGTTCTTCAATAAGTGAATGGACAAATGAATTATAGTTATCCTATGATATACTGCTAGGCAATAAAAAGAAACAAAAATATTGATACATGCAACAACATAGATGAATCTCAAAACCCAGACATTGAGTAAAAGAAGTTAAACACAAAAGACACTGTGTACTGTGTTGCTTCATTTTATAGAAAATTCTAGGAAAGGCAAAACTATAATGACAAGATTTGCAGTTGCCTGGAGCATGGGGTCTGGAGACGGTGCTGACTGTGATGGGGCTTGAGAAAACTCCTGGGGATGACAAAAATGCTCTGTACCTTGACTGTGATAGCAGCTATATGACTGTACACAATTGCCAAAACCCCATCAAACTGCATCCATTAAATGTGTAAATATTATTGTATAAATGATTCTAAAGGAAATCAACTGTGAGTAGCATTAGAAGGACTGGTGCTGAAGCTGAAGCTCCAATACTTTGCCTACTTGACTCAAAGAGTTGACTCATTGGAAAAGACCCTGATGCTAGGAAAGATTGAAGGCAAAAGGAGATAGGGGCAGCAGAGGATGAGATAGCTAGATAGCATCACAGACTCACCAATATGGGTTTAAGCAAACTCCAGGAGTTGGTAGAAGACAGAGGAGCCTGGTGTGCTGCAGTCCATGGGGTTCCAAACAGTTGGACACAACTTAGTGACTAAACAACAACAATTTTAAAAAATGCTTTGACCTAAAAAATGAAATATAGTTATGGGTCACTTATTATTAGCATGAACAACCCACTGCTACCACATTGAATGGAGTCAAAAACAAGAGAACAAGACACACACGTGATAGTTGGTCCCGCGCCCTTACCACAGGCTTTCTGAAACACTGAAAAGCATTAAAGAGCCTTGTTCACCACTTTTGCAAATCCCTGGTGGCCCAAAGACCCCACACTAAGAATGAATGGAAGAGATGCTCCCCTTGGTCACAATGTTCTCTGAGGGAACGTAAAAATGCACCCAAGAAACAGGACCACTTGTCCTTTCCAGAATGTGAAGTCATACCTTCTCATGGAAGTAAACTAGTGGAGATTAACGCACAAGGGTATTTGATGAGGCTAAGCCCCTGAGCAGAGCTGCCTTCCTGTCCACTTGGCCAGGAAACATTTCTGTAAAGATTTCCTGGAGTCACTTAGGAGACAGCAAAGAAATGCCCCATTCGGGCAGGACTGAAACACTTAGAAAGTAGTCCTAATTAAATTTACATGCAAATTGCCAGTCACAGTGGGGCAGTTTTTTAGATTTTCAAATTAGCTGCTATACAAGGCAAAACCAAAAATGGATTTGGTTTAAATAAACATGAAAAAGGAAGGTTTCATCTTTTCCTCCCCTCCCACGGTTTCTGCACATCACTCTCTAACACTTTGAGGGGCAGGGCAGATGCAACTCAACATTCAATACATAAATTACTATGCACCAGCAGCGATACTAGAGACCCGGCCACCGAGAGGAGTCAAATGTGGTTTCTGACCCTGAGAAATCCACAGAGTAGGGTGGGGCAAAAAGCACAGAACAAAGACCCCCTGTGGCGACAGGGGCGGGCAGTCAGTTCTGATTGGGTTAGGAGCTTGAGGACTGTGTCCCACAAAGGAGAACACTACACAGAACCCTGAAGGATGAGACAGACTTAATAAGTAGAGAAGGTGAAGAGACAGTGGCAGGGGAAGCAACAGATACAACATCGTGGGGCAGGACCTCATGCTCTGTTTGAGGGAATCATGGGTATTTTGATGGTGCAGGAGTTTAACGGGAGGCAAGTGGGAAAGTAATGAATGAAGAGCTGACAGTTAGTATTTTAGCTTTTTGCTGTCTGGTTTTTGCTGTGCTTGGGCAGCAGCATTCCAGCCCTGCTTATGCCCACAGGGCCACTCCCTCGGGAGTTGAGATCCAGCAGGACACCCCAGTACTGTTCATTCAGAGAGAAAGGCCGGAAGTTAGCTCTGAATGAAGAATCCTCTTTTGAGCCAGATCATCTATGACACTGGATCCACGTACTGAAGTCCACAAGGCCATGAAATTTTCCCAACGTGTTCATTCAGGTTCCAGTTAAATGGGCACTAATAGTCCTTTCTGTGTGTGTGCTCACACACACAGAGTAAACCTACCCAGCACCTTTCTCTTTATTTACAAAGCGCTTTCTCACCTGTTAACCAGTGGAGTCTCCCAATGCCCTCATGAGTTAGAGGGCAGAGAAAACACACCCTATTTTATAGGGGAGGAAAACAGGCTGGAGCTGCCATGGGTTAAGGCCCATGTTCCCTGTCACAAGTGAAGTGAAGTAAAAGTCGCTCAGTCGTGTTCGACTCTTTGCGACCCCATGGACTATATAGTCCATGGAATTCTCCAGGCCAGAATACTGGAGTGGGTAGCCTTTCCCTTCTCCAGGGGATCTTCCCAACCCAGGGATCAAACCCACAAAGTAGCCACAGAATATAAACACCATCTGAAGGGCAGGGGGAGAAGTGATTTACTGGCCAGATCTCCATGCATTTTTTTTTAGGGTAGACTTTCATCAGAATGTCAAAAAGTCCACTTTCCTGTAGACCTCTGAAAAGTTGATTTTGATCAGATCAGCCAGCCCCACAGTGTTAAAAGTCTTGTCTTCTGGTTTTTCCTGCTAAGGACATGAAATTCACATTAGTGATCAACTTATTCTCAGAATGGACTTGTGATTGTTGTTCAGTTGCTAAGTCATGTCCAACTCTTTGTTCTCATGTTAATGCTTGTTAATAACTCCTCTCTTCCAATCCCTCTTTGTGACACCGAATCATAGAGCACTGATGCTGGTAGGGCCGTAGAGGCACCAGTAATGTGGTTTCAAAGGATTTTCACTTACTAATCAGCATCTATCATTGCATTTGATCATAAGCTGTGAAGCACCTAACAGCCTGGATCGTTATTCCCCTCTGACAAATGAAATAACTACAACAAAAAGAGGCTGAGTCGCCTCTCCACAGGTCAGAGAGCCAGGTTCGAACACAGGTCTCAGAACCCCCCGCCGACGTTCAGTCTACTACACCAAACCCCCTTTCCCTTCCTCCCTGCAGATTAGGTGAGATTTACAACATCCCTGAACTTCACAAACGGGAAATTGCAGCTCATAGAGGATCAGAAATCTGACTGGCCTCGATGGCATTCTGTAGAGCTCCCTGCTTCTCACCAGCCCTAGAGAGAGGGGGAGACACAGCATTGCCTTTATGTGCCCTCATGAGGGTTGCTGCATGTCAGCCCCCATCTTAACCTAAAAATGACTGCAGGCCAATATCAAAAGGAAAGGAGAATGCCCACCTACACACTCATGGTAGCTGGCCACATTGTGCTGTCCGGGCCACATTGTGCTGTTCGGGCCACAGCCGGTCGCTCCAGGGCATTCTTTTGAAACACATAATGGCATCCACCACTCCACCCCGCCCCCCCAGCTCCAGCCTCAGCTCCTGCTGACAGGCAGGCTCTGAAGCCAACAGGCTACAGCCTGAAGCAGCTCCCAGCAGGAGTCGGACGAGGCCGACAAGGTTACAGGTGCTTTTCATCCAGCCTTGCAGGAGAGCACCAACTTCCTGCTGCTAGAAATTTGTCTGCAAATTTTTGTCTTCATTCAAATCGATGGATGGAGGCCTGGGGACCCTGGGGTGATATGATAACTTGATTAAGCCCCAGGACAGATGACACGCTAGCTCAAAGGCCATGTGCTCTCCTCCTTAACCTCTCCAAGGGAGACCACAGGCTTTGCTGGTAATTGGCCCATTGTCCCTTCCACCGTGCTTCCTACAGAAGCCCACTAATCGCCACGACCCTGGGCTCCTCTCTGCAGCAGCCTTATATGCTCTCAGAGCCATCAGACTCAGTGAGCTGTGAAAAATACCTGTGCAATGTGACATACCAGAGTCGTGATTTGAGCAGCCAAAAATGACCTTTACTGGAAACAATGACTTGGTAAGATACCTTTCCATCTTCCAGCCTGGGTGCAAATTGCAGCACATTTGGGGATGAAAGTCTGAGACAGTTTTGCTAAAAAATGTGTCCAAACTTTTAGAATGGTTTGTCCTCTTGGGGAACTAATCCCCCTATCTTTCATGTTTACCCAGTTCAGTGTCTTCTGTTGGACAAACCATTACTGAGAGTGTTTATGATCAACCATTTCCAGGTACTTTGGCATACGCTCATGTGAGTCTGCCCTGGGTGAGTCAATGTGTGGATGTTGTTTCTGGAACAAAAGTAAGGTTCAGGTCTGCCAAAGGAGGGAGAGAGCACTGAACAGAATGGATGGATGGGATCCATAGGTGGGTCGGCAGCCACAGCGATAGTTTGTTCCCCACCCCGCCCTCCACCCCACTCCTTTTTAAAATCTTCTGTCAGCCTTTTTTCATAGTTTCAGGGATTTTAGAGTTAAGAGGGAGTCCGAAGTGTATCTCCTCGATCCATTTTCTTTAGGAATATTGTGAAGGAATAAAATTCACTACTCAGGATCTCAGATGGGTTCACTTTGAGAGACGTCAAGAAACAGAGCTGTTACTGGCACTTGAAAATAAGCAAAGTACACATTAAAAGTTAAAGAAATGCTATTTTAAATTTTCACTCCTTATGATTTATTGCTTGAATCTCCCTGTAAGAAAAACGGCTAGGTATGCCAACAACACCGTTGCTGTATTTGTCATGGGAATGGAATGTCTTTTGAACTGCTAAAATAGATAATTCCAAGCCTGGAAGAAAAACAAGGGAGGGGGGAGGGGGAAGCATGGGAGAAAAAAGAGCCTCTCATTTTCCAATAATTGCAAAGGCCAGGAATGTGCCACAGTGGCACAGAGGACCACGTGGCGGGACGGCCTACAGTGGCGCACGCGCCTCCTCCCCCTGGTGCCAGGCTGGTGGTGGGAAGCCGACTGGAGATCACTTCTGCCATCTGCCCAGAACCCAGAAGCTGGAGCATTTGCGCCTTTCTGCGAGGGAGAACTGTGTGTTTTCATCTTTGTCATCTTAAAGCGGGCCTCTTAGCGCCTAAGGGCAGCACGCACCCCGCTTATTGCGCGGGAGCCCTAGCTGCGCGCGGAGCCTCCTGCCGGCCCCAGGACTGGAAAGGCCTTCTAAAAGGGGGCGTTCCGCTCGGCCCTGTGCGCCGCCGGCCTTTGTCTCCGCTCGCTCCGCACAGGGGCTGAGGAAGGGGCTTTTTAAATGGCTTCCCGGAAACAAAGGGGGCCCAGGCGCCCGGCTTCATTACAGGCTCATCGGCCACACCGGCCGGCCGCCCCTGGCCCGCCCCACTCTGGCCACCATCGGG
>NW_011494604.1:6907920-6909533 GCF_000754665.1 Bison bison bison | reverse complement strand
TGACTCCTGCATGACCGCTCTCTGACCCTCCTTTGCTGTTGGCAGAACAGACTTGGCCGACCACAACTGGGAGTGGGGAATGCGAGGGCCCGGATTTTGTCCCAGAGAAGAGGTTAGCATGACCTCAAACATACTCTGGGAGCCACCTGTTAGGCAAAAATGGAGAAAGGCCACTTGTAAGGTGAGCAATAATGTATGTGACCCTCCTCCTCCTAGTTCAGTTCAGTTCAGTTGCTCAGTCGTGTCTGACTCTTTGCAACCCCATAAATCACAGCACACCAGGCCTCCCTGTCCATCACCAACTCCCGGAGTTCACTCAAACTCAAGTCCATCGAGTCGGTAATGCCATCCAGCCATCTCATCCTCTGTCGTCCCCTTCTCCTCCTGCCCCCAATCCCTCCCAGCATCAGAGTCTTTTCCAATGAGTCAACTCTTCGCATGAGGGGGCCAAAGTACTGGAGTTTCAGCTTTAGCATCATTTCCTTTCAAAGAACACCCAGGACTGATCTCCTTTAGAATGGACTGGTTGGATCTCCTTGCAGTCCAAGGGACTCTCAAGAATCTCCTCCAACACCACAGTTCAAAAGCATCAATTCTTCAGTGCTCTGCCTTCTTCACAGTCCAACTCTCACACCCATGCATGACCACTGGAAAAACCATAGCCTTGACTAGATGGACCTTTGTTGGCAAAGTAATGTCTCTGCTTTTGAATACGCTATCTAGGTTGGTCATAACTTTTCTTCCAAGGAGTAAGTGTCTTTTAATTTCATGGCTGCAATCACCATCTGCAGTGATTTTGGAGCCCAAAAAAATAAAGTCTGACACTGTTTCTACTGTTTCCCCATCTATTTCCCATGAAGTGATGGGACCGGATGCCATGATCTTCATTTTCTGAATGTTGAGTTTTAAGCCAACTTTTTCACTCTTTTCTTTCACTTTCATCACGAGGCTTTTTAGTTCCTCTTCACTTTCTGCCATAAGCGTGGTGTCATCTGCATATCTGAAGTTATTGATATTTCTCCCGGCAGTCTTGATTCCAGCTTGTGCTTCTTCCAGCCTAGCGTTTCTCATGATGTCCTCTGCATAGAAGTTAAATAAGTAGGGTGACAATATACAGCCTTGACGTACTCCTTTTCCTATTTGGAACCAGTCTGTTGTTCCATGTCCAGTTCTAACTGTTGCTTCCTGACCTGCATATAGGTTTCTCAAGAGGCAGGTCAGGTGGTCTGGTATTCCCATATCTTTCAGAATTTTCCACAGTTTATTGTGATCCACATAGTCAGAGGCTTTGGCATAGTCAAGAAAGCAGAAATAGATGTTTTTCTGGAACTCTCTTGCTTTTTCGATGATCCAGCAGATGTTGGCAATCTGACCTCTGGTTCCTCTGCCTTTTCTAAAACCAGCTTGAACATCTGGACGTTCACGGTTCATGTATTCCTGAAGCCTGGCTTGGAGAATTTTGAGCATTACTTTACTAGAGTGTGAGATGAGTGCAATTGTGTGGTAGTTTGAGCATTCTTTGGCATTGCCTTTCTTTGGGATTGGAATGAAAACTGACCTGTTCCAGTCCTGTGGCCACTGCTGAGTTTTCCAAATTTGCTGGCATACTGAGT
>NW_011494604.1:6894542-6907820 GCF_000754665.1 Bison bison bison | reverse complement strand
GGCCACTGCTGAGTTTTCCAAATTTGCTGGCATACTGAGTGCAGCACTTTCACAGCATCATCTTCCAGGATTTGAAAGAGCTCAACTGGAATTCCATCACCTCCACTAGCTGTATTCATAGTGATGCTTTCTAAGGCCCACTTGACTTCACATTCCAGGATGTCTGGCTCTAGGTCAGTGCTCACACCATCGTGATTATCTTGGTTGTGAAGATCTTTTTTGTACAGTTCTTCTGTGTATTCTTGCCACCTCTTCTTAATATCTTCTGCTTCTGTTAAGTCCATACCATTTCTGTCCTTTATCAAGCCCATCTTTGCATGAAATGTCCCCTTGGTATCTCTAATTTTCTTGAAGAGATCTCTAGTCTTCCCATTCTGTTGTTTTCCTCTCTTTCTTTGCATTGATCACTGAAGAAAGCTTTCTTATCTCTCCTTGCTATTCTTTGGAACTCTGCATTCAGATGCTTATATCTTTCCTTTTCTCCTTTGCTTTTCGTTTCTCTTCTTTTCACAGCTATTTGTAAGGCCTCCCCAAACAGCCATTTTGCTTTTTTGCATTTCTTTTCCATAGGGATGGTCTTGATCCCTGTCTCCTGTACAATGTCACAAACCTCATTCCATAGTTCATCAGGCACTCTATCTATCACATCTAGTCCGTTAAATCTATTTCTCACTTCCACTGTATAAACCTCCTTCTAGTAGGTGGTGCTAAAATCCTAACCACGGTGTCTTTAGAGCAGGAACCCAGTGCACACAAGTGCCTTGGGAAGTGCCTCTGAAGTGATGCGGTCTGGGAAGGGGGTGGCCAGCGGCAGGCCAGCCCTTCCTTTGAGAGGAGGCTTGTTCCTATCTGCTGTTCCCCCTAACCCCACCTCAGAGGAACCTACAGAGCCCATGATAAGAGCACCGGCAGGTGCTCCACGGAGTCTTTGGAGAATGACCCAAAGGCATTCCAAGATGCTGTGATCATAAGGCATGCAGACAAGTCAAATGGACCATTTCATGTGAAACCAGCGAGTCATGGGAATAGACACATCTTCATGGGGGGCATGGAGGACTATTTCAGATTGAACCCTTGCTGTGCTCCTTTCTCGCAGAGGACCAGACCAGCACCCGCAGGACAGGGGTGAAAGAACATTCAGAGTAAGAGCACAGCCTCCCAGGGGAACTTTCAAAAGGACCAAAGAGCCACTCCTGTTCCTCAGTGCTATCCTGGGGCTGCCTCTATTAGTGAAGGCTAACAGAAGGCTGCCTCTATTGGTGCCCACCCAGAGGACTGGTGTTAACAGTGGACCATCAGGCTAGGCAGGACAGGTGGGAAGCACAAACCCACAGGGCTCTGGGAGCAGCTACACATCCTGTCTGCCATCCCAGCAAGGTACTGTTGCTTCTCGCTTGCAGTTGGTGATGAGAAAGGTGAATTGTTTCAGAGTAGTGCAGACAGCAATTCAAGCTGGCGATAGGAAAACCTCACCCAGATCCCAGTCCACAGCCTGCAATGGGCTACTCCCTGGAAACAGTGAGTGAAAATGTAGGACTGTGGCCCTGCAGACAGGTTATTACTCTCCTCCTCCATGCTATGCATACTGGGCACCAGTGATGCCCATCATTTGGATGTCGGCAGTTATCCCAAGGTCCCCAAAGGAAACAGAGAAGAAGCAATAAATGGGAGTTTCTGGAGTGCACCATCTTTTTGTTGCTGGACGGATTTTCAGCCAACTTGGCTAATATATATGTTAACTTTTTGGTATTAATCTTCCCTTTGTTTACTTTGCCTCCCTGTTTTTTCCTACAGTGATCATGAATTGTGACATTTTCTAAAATTATTAGAAAAGAAACAGGAACCCACTGGATAGTCTGAAAATTTAGATATCCAGTGAAGGAAAGTCCTAGTTGAGACTAAAATTGGCTTAAAAACTGCCCCCAAGGAACTTCCCTAATGGTATAGTGGTGGAAACTCCACGCTTCCAATGCCTGGGGCACAAGTTTAATCCCTGGTTGGGGAACTAGATCCCACTGGACCACAACTAAGAGTTTGCATACCTCAAGTAAAGATCCTGCATGAGGCAATGAAGATCAAAGATCAAGAGAGCCGTAGCTAAGATCCGGTGTAGCCAAATAAATAAAAACTGCGACAAGGTGTTGCAGCGCTTGGGCACTTGTGTAGGAGCAGGTGTGGGCGGTGGACGAGGAAGGGTTGCACATTCAGTCCTGGACCCCAGGTTTCTGCAGTTTCTCTGCTCGTGTCCTCTCGGACGAGATAACTTCACTTCTGACAGTGAACCTCGTCCAGAGACTCCCAGACCTGATGATCGGCAGCCAGTCTGTCCAACGTGAAGGTCACAAAGAGGCCACCCTGAAGAGGATTCACCACACAAGCCTTTCTCCATCTGGGATGGTGAATGAATGGCGGCTGGACTGTTAGAATGCTCTTAAAATACCTTTGATGAGCTGGCCTCAAGCAAGGTGGGCTGAGGCCCAGGGTAGATGATGCAATACTGACCCCTTCTTGTTCTGGCCTGGGAAGGAGGTAGACGGCTTCCATGATGCGATTCCCAGCCCTGCTCAGTCAACCAGAGGTGGTGAAATTATCCAAGGGCCAGAGACCTTGCTCTGGCTGGAGCAGAATCCCATGGGCCCTCTTGAACGGAGAACCTGTTTAATCTGGAGCAAAGGACCTGAGAATGAGTGGTATTTGTGTATACCTGGGGAAATGCTCTGAGGAGGGGAAAGATGTAAATGTTTATTGGTGGTGGTTTTAAAAGTCTGGGGAGGTATCTGCTAAATGAAAATTTGAGCATATATTTCATACTCAAATCCACTGGATATAATGAAATGGTCAATTTTAAGTCTCAAATGTTGCTTTTTTAAAACTCTATGAAAGTTTCCAAGTTAATTTTGTTCAACCTCCTATCTTAAACTCGGTATAAATATTAACTGAACTGTTTTTGAACTCTGATTTTGAGCAAGTTAAAAATCTTATATCATTAGACTGATTTCTGAGGCCTATAAGATTTCTTTCCAGTGGCGTAGGGCCCATCTGCCAGTTGCGGCTAAATCAGTGCACTGGTGTATGGGCTGGTTTTGATATCTAAGATTCGGTACAGTTATAAAACTAGTATTTTAGGTTAACATCTTTTTTTTTAGTTGGTCTTCAGTCTAATTCATATTTTTTGAAGCTATAACATACTTGACACTTTAATAGGCAGTCTGCACTGATAATGCCACAGAGTGTCACAATTGAGTAACTGTGGATGATATTGAGTTTCTAGAACTTACAAGAACAGAGTTATGTGACACATCTCCTTTATATAAAAAAGTATATTAAATATATAGTCTATATTACATATAATAATATAGAATATTCTATATTATTCTATATTACATATAGTTTCCGTGGACTAGTCACTCTCCTTATTAAGACTGGCATTCAAAAGTTGTCATCACAATAACCATTATATTCTTTTTTATTAGTATATTAATAGCACTTTATACAACATCTGCGTTGTTATTTATGCATTCAGCAAACATTTACTGATTTCCTCCAATGTGCCAGGTTCTATGCTAGGGACCAGAAATTGAAGTGAGTCAGCATTATTTCTGTTACTGAAGTGACATTCAGTAGAAGATAAAAACGGGGAAGCAAATAAAGATGGGAACATGTTATAAGTGTTAAAATACAGAAATGAACAATGAGCCCAAAGGAAGATGGTGCAAGCTCTGCCCAGAAGAGGGAAAAGAAAGTAGGACCATCTTCCGAATGGAAGGCTCCCAGCCTTTAACTGTCAGTCACTCTCTGGATTTTACCACAGCCTCGTGGGTGGCCTCCCAGCTGCCACACTTACCACAAGGCTAAGAAGGCATTTGATGGAGTGTGGGAGAGTGTGCTCCCCACCCAGGCCTGCAGTTCTTCAGGAGTGGGGAATAGCCATTCTGATTGAAAGTGACAACCAGTCCTCTGTAAGATGTCAACAGGAACCCTCAAGCAATTACCAATAAAGAACACATTCATTTCCCAAACATCAACATTATGAAGGAAGGTCTTCTACTGAATGACACTCATGAATTCTGACCTCTGCCCTTGGCTGGTGACCCCGAGCGTGAAGATGATCAAAGCTGTTGCACTTGCTGTTCCTTCTGCCTCAACCACTTAGAAGTGGATTCATCGAGGAAACCCTCCTGATGGCCGTCAACTGTGGGCTCTCATGGCGCCTTCTGCTTCATTCATTTAGACCGAAATCCACTGAGCATCTGCGTGTGCACGTGCATGCATGCTCAGTCGTGTCAGACTCTGCAAACCCATGAGAGTAGCCCGTCAGGCTCCTCTGCCCATGCTGTTTTCCAGGCAAGAATACTGGAGTGGGTTGCCATTTCCTCCTCCAGGGGATCTTCCCAACCCAGGGATCAAACCTGTGTCTCCTGTATCTCCTGCACTGACAGGCAGATTCATTGCTCCTGAGCCACCTGGGAAGCCCCTCACTGAGCATTTACCACCCGGCACACATTAGGGCCACAGTAGGGAATAGACCAAACATCCTGCCTCCAAGGAGCTTATATCCTAAGGGAGGGGAAAGGAAAGCAAATAAATAAGGGAAATACAGAGTGTGTTATATAGTGGAGAGTTAGTGGGAGCTCCCCTGGTGGGGAGGAGTATCATATAACAATGTTTAGACTTGCCAATGCATGGTGCTAATAGAAAACAGACTGACTTAGTACTTTTCATGATTATTTTTTAATTTTCTACAGATGATGCACCTCCTTATTACCTGGACCCAGTACAGGCTCCCCACCCCCACCACTGAATTGGTAAATCACTGAATTAAAGAGAGATAAGTGCTCACAGACATAGAAAACAAACTGATGGTTACCAATGGGGAAGGGAGGGGGGAAAGATAAATTAGGAGTTTGGGATTAACAGATACACACTGCTATATATATAACAGATAAATTATAAGGACCTACTGTATAGCACAGCAAACTATATTCAGTATTTTATAATAATCTATAATAGAAAATAATCTGAAAAAGCGTACATAGGTATGACCGAATCACTTTCCTGTGCCCCTGAAACTACCACAAGGTTGTAAATCAACTATGCATGCTAAGTCGCTTCCGTCTTGTCCGGTTCTGTGCAACCCTATGGATCGTAGCCTGCCAGGCTCCTCTGTCCACGGTATTCTCCAGGCAAGAATACTGGAGTGGGTTGTCTTGTTCTCCTCCAGAGGTCTTCCTGACCCAGGGACGGAATCCAAGTCTCATACGTCTCCTGCATTGGCAGGTGGGTTCTTTACCACCAGCGGCATGAAAATTACATATTTGAAGAATGGTAAGTACACTGGAGAAAATAGCAGGGATGGGGACAGTGGGTATAAATGGGGTAGGTTGCGACTTTACACAGGGTGATCAGGGAAAACCTTACTCAAGTGACATTTAGCTTGTCTAATCTTGGAGGCAAAGAGTTCCCAGCGGAAGAAACAGTGCAAAGGTCCTGAGGCAGGAGAGAGTGAACACAGTGGAAAGAGTAGTAGGAGATAGAAAGATCATGGAAGGACAGAACACACGTGGTTTGAAGGCCTTTGAGATGAATGTGGCTGAGGCTCCATGTGAGATGAGAAGGAAGAGACATGATCTAACCTATTTTTGAAAAGATTCCTCTGGGAACTGTGTACAGAATAGACTGAAGGCAGGGAGGGGATCTTTGGGAAGGGTAGAAGCAGGAAGAACCAGTTAGAAGCCTTTGGCAATGTTCTAGCCAAACATAATGGTAGATTGGACCAATGTGATAGCAATAAAGGTGATGAAATGTAGGGCTCACAGGATTTGATGACACAATCAATTTGAGACATGAGCCTGAAAGAAGAATCAGAGAAGTTGCCATTAGCTGAGAAGGATGGGCGGCGGGGCGGGGGGTGGGGTTGCGGAATGCAGGCAAGAGGGGATTTGTGTGCTGGTGGGGCAGGGGCAAGCAGGAGCTCGGTTCTGGAATAGATGTGTGTTAGCTGCCAAATAGAGTTGCAAACAGGCCTTCTTGAGTTCAGAGGAAACACAACCTTGGAAGTTAGCGCATAAGTCTCATTTAAAGTCTTGAGGCTGGGTGAGTGATGACAGAGAGGGGAGAGGCACTCAGACTGAGCCTTGTCATCTTCATCAGGAAGATGAAGAGAAGCCAGCAAAACTTTGAGGTGGAGCAGGCAGAAGTGGAAGGAGAGCCACATGAGGATGATGTCGCAGAAACTGTGAGAGAAACTTCTCAAGAGAAGGAGGGGCCACTCTGTCCAATGCTGTGGACAGGTCAAGCAAAGTGAAGAAGGACCAGGAACTGGCCATTGGATTTAGCAAAATGAGAACATTGGAGACCCTGTCAAGACAGTTTTGAGAGTGACAGTCTGACTGGAGTGGATTCAAAGCAGAGTGGGAGGAGAGGCTATGGAGGTGATAAGTACAGACGACTGTCTACATGGTTTAGCTGTAAAAAGGAGAGCTCCAGGGCCAACTTCCTGGGGGAGGAAGTGGAGTCAGGAGAAGGTATATTTAGATGGGGGGGATTAACAGCAAGGCTGATGCTGTTAGGAGAGACCCGGCAAAGAGGGAAAGATGGGTGGGACAAGGGAGAGAAGAGAGACACGGGAGCAATGTCTGAGAACCCAGATGGACGTGGGGTGGCTCAGGCAGGTGGAGGGGCTGGCTTCAGCCAGGTGTGGAAAGCTCATCCTAACAGGACAGAGGCAGAGACAAGGGCAAGACGTAGGCTCGGGGTGGGGCAGAAGTGATGTGGAGACAAAGGCCGCGCAGGTTGCCTGACTACTTTTATCTTGCCTGCAGTGAAATAGGGGCTTCCCTGGTGACTCAGTGGTAAGAATCTATCTGACAATGCAGGAAACTTGGGTTCAGTTTCTGGATCGGGAAGATCCCCTGGAGAAAGAAATGGCTGTCTCCTCTAGGATTCTTGCCTGGGGAATCCCATGGACAGTGGATCTGGCAGGCTACAGTCCATGGGGTCGCAAGAGCTGGACACAACTGAGCGACTAAACAACAACAGGGAAACAGAGGAGGGTAGGAAGTGAGACCATAAGCTCAGGAAGGTGGTACCTTGTCTCTTGCTATTGTTCTTCTGGTGCTAGGCACAGACAAGGTGTTCAAAAGGCACTTATGGGAAGATGAATGATTGAATAATTGATTAAATGTTCAGAATAAGCAGACTATCAGAGGACCTGAAACCTGTTAGCCTTTTCCTAAAGTCTCCAGCCAGATGCCCAGTGCCACTCTAACACACTTGTATCCGCAGCCGTCCAACCCCAGGGCTGCCCTGGCCACCTGATACGACTTCAGGCCAATCCCTTCCCTGTGCTTTCTTCTCTTGCTGGCAAGCTTAGAAGGGGCTGGACTTAAGGCCTCTTTGTAAAATGGAAGTTAGATTAAAACAAATTTATCTAATTTGAGATTAGTGAGGCATATCACATTTGTATCCATTCCTTGTCCTTTTCTTCTTTCCTAATTACCCTCCGGTTGTTATTGTATTTGTTGCCAAGCCCATCAAGGGGAGCACCTCCAAACCAGTGACATCACCCATAGTTAGAAGGGAAAGTTGGAAAACCACAGCAATGACCCCACTGCCTTTTACAGACATCAATAAAATTCAACTGCTTAGTCAAGCCCCCAGGAATATTTGTTTTATTAATATTACTAATATTCTATTAATATTATTAATAGTTTAAACTGTTCATAATCTTCTGGTCCAAGGCAGAGCTGTGGAGGAGGGTGGGGGTCCTGCCTGCGATGGGTTAAGATAGGCGTCCTGCCAGGTCCTTCAAGTCTGACGGTCTGGGTGCTCATCCCAGGACCACACAGCCTGGAGCCCGTGGGGAGGGAGCTCCTTGCCACACTGCACTCAGCCCGAACCACAAACCCACGGCAGCTCCAGGGCTCCAGTAATCCAGCCCAGTGCTCGCCAGCACGCAGCCTCCTATGCATCCACGTCAGGTAGTCTCCAGCTTCATGGGGACTTGTGGGTTTAAAAGCAAATTGCCAGAAAAGCTTTGGCCCAATTGTCTGTAAAGACCTGTGTGTCTAGTCACCTTGTTGATCCTTACTTGGCATGCCAGATTCCCGCCCAGAGCGTTAGGGAGGGGCAGAAGGGGGTTGTCCGCCCCATCCACTCTTATATAACGTGTGACACAGTGACCTGGTGTCGCTTGGAAACATCTGCCAAAGGGCGACAGTCTCCCCGGGCACCTGACAGCCTGGGGTACAAGAACTTTCGTTCCTTCCCTGTCAGGCTTGAGAGCAGGCTTGAGGGGGAGGGGTAGAAATTCACATACTTAGTCAATACATACTCAGTAAGAACCTACCGTGTGCCAGGCATTGTTCTAGATGGCGGAGGGTGTGTGAGGAGCAAGACCAACCAATCTTATGCCTGTGGAGCTTGCATCCCGGTGAGGACTCGGGGGTGGAGTGGGGGTATCACGTGAGAAAACGGCTCCCCTTCCATCCAGTCCACTCTAGGGGGTGAGCTTCCTTTCCCCCCAACCCTTGCTCAAGGAGCAGGTGGAGCCCTGGGTCCTTTCAGACCTGTGTCCCCGGACTGAGGCCCAGAGGCCTCCCCCTGAGCCTGCACCACCGGATCTGCTGAGGATGTCAGCTGATCCCATCTCCTCAGAGAGACTCGAAACCACTGGGCAATCAGGGAGATCAGCACCACCACGGTTGGTGGCAAACCCCCGCCCGCTCTGGGGGAGCCTGCGGGGTCAGCTCCCTGCCACCTGCTTCCTGCCTCCGGAGCCACAGGGGAAATACTACCTCCTGGGGAGGTGGGGCCTGTCACCCAGATAAGCAGGCCTTGTTGGGCTGCCCACTTCAACAGGAAAACCCACTTTCTAAGAAGCAGCCTCCCTCCTCTCAGGGTTTTCCTGGCAAGTAGAAGCAGCATGAACACCTGCAGATAGCAGTGAGCTGGGGTGGATTAAAGCAAAGGCTGCTTAAACACCCACCCTTTCTTTAAATCCAGGGAAGCTTCCCAAATAAAACATTTTTAGAGGGGAAAAAAACAAACAAAAAAAACTTCAGGTCCACCACTGTTTGCAAAGAGCAGACAACTCAAGGTTTATCTTCTCCCTGTCATGGGCAATAAAAAGAGGCTCCTGACATTCATTCCCTTTAAGGAGTTTGTAAAAAACAGAAGGCAGCTGTACATGCTGCTTTGAGTATAAGGACCACAACCTCCCATCCTCGGGGCCATGCTCCCCACGTGCCCATGAGGGCAGTGCAGGGTTCGAGGGTGGGTCTCCACCTGCTGGGGTGGGCCGTCACCTCAGTCAACTCCTAGTCAGCAAGTCACACAGGACAGACTTTCCAAATCACCTTGAGGAAACTCATCTCCTTTCTAAGTCTCCAGAGTGAATAGATTAAGACTTTGTATGTAACTGGGGGGAGGTTTTCCAGGCCAAACACAAGTCACTCCGTGGTATCATGAAATTTCTGAAGCTTAAGAAAAAAAAATCACCAAAATACAGAGACATTTGCATGATTCTTCTAATGCAAAATTAGTTTCTAGATCAATGGTTTTCAAATAGGGGAGGGGAGCGGAAGGGGAGAGAGACCATAACTTTTTAGGGACTTTTTCAAACTACATTAGTCATCGTCACCCCCAGCTCCAGAGTTTATGGCACACGCCCCAGGGGAGCCTCCCTGACCAAGAACCACTGTCGCGGTGAGTTAGTCTTACTCACTGGCCCTCGAACATGAGCGGCCTCGGAGTCACCTGGAGGGCTTAGTAAGCCCAAACCGCTGGGCCCACCCCAGTTTCGGATTCAGTAACTCCCAGAGGGAGTCAAATATGTGTGTTTCTGTACTAACGAGGGCAGAGGTACTGCTGCTGTGGCCGGCCCAGGGCCACAGTAAACCTTCTCCATGGGTTTCGAGGGAGAAAACGGTTAAGAACACTGAAAAGACACCACGTGCTGTTTTTTGCAAAAAAAACAACAAGCTCAGCTCCCCACCCCACCCCGTTGCTTCTCTTGATGCAGAAGGTGTGACTACACACTAAAATGCCAAGACTTTACCTCCACTGTCTCCCCCATCTAGGCCACGGGAGGAAATAAGGCCAGGAATCCCCAGCTGCTCTTTGAGCTGGAGCATGGATGCAAGCAGAACAGGGGCGGGCTCCATCCCCATGCAGGCTGGGAAGCTTGACTTGTTGGGGATAGCGCCTCAGGCCGTAGGGACACCTGGAGAGAGGAGCGTGCCAAGGGAGACACCTCGGCTACCCAGGCCCTTAGCTGCAGTGATGGTTCTATTCTCAGAATTCAGAAGGGACTTCGTGGTAACCATAGATGCAGCCGTCAAGCCAAAGTCAGGCCAGGACCCCTAGCATCAGTAATGGTCACAATCATGACACAGGAAGGAAACTGGCCTGTGGTTCCAGAGAAGGAAAGACAGTCTGAGTAAAGAAGAATTGTAGAATTTACCTTTATTTCCTATTGTGTTTTCATCACACATGAGATCGCGTCTCATAATTATCTGTGGGAGTGGGGATTTCTCCACCTTCTCCAGCGCTTCAGGGCAGGGAGTCTGTCATCACTTCCAGGGCCTAGCATAGTGCTAGGAACACACTAGATCCTCAGTTAAGGATAAACGAATAGATCTTTTAAATGTTCTGAAGTCAATACCTCCCCAAGGGGGAAAAATACCATCAAAGGGCAGGTCTGTGGGGGCCCAGGGATTGTGCTCAGCTCAGGGGAGCTCAGTTCAGTCTAACAAGGAATCCTGCAGCCATGGAGCAAAGAAAACTCCTTCTCCCGGCTGTGTGCCTTGCCTGGCTCTGTTCCTGAATATTTAGTTGGAGTCGTTATGGCTTTTGCCCACAGGATGTCTGCCCCAAGCCTTCAGAAACTGTCTTCTTATTCTTCCAAAGAGTTAAAGATCCTCAAGCATTAGAAAGAAGCTATATTTTGGCCGGTTATCAAAGTCAGCTATCCATAGAGGTGCTATTGCAAGCTGCTCTCTGGGGTGGTGTGCACTCTGGGGGGGTGGGGGCAAGTAGGATGGGAGAAGGGCTTGTATTTACACCCACTCACACACCCAGGTATGCATGGGCACCAACACCAAATTTAGACATTAGCTGATTTAAGCAGATGACTCATTTTCCGCTCACTCCTTGCGGGTGCGGGGAAGGGAGATTGGCCACATGCACAGTTAATGTTTCCCCTAAGATATATTCCGACCAATATCTTTGGTGGCTTGTCTTTCTTCTTTTTTCACCCCAGATCCCACCCAAAGTGCCTCTAGGTAGGGACCGCACAGTGGTCTTATCCATCCTCTTATAGTTTCTTACACTCTGTTCACCCCTTTCTGCTTCCCAGACATCACAATGACACCCTCGGTGCTGGTGAAGGCCATGACAGAAAATATTGCCTTGAAAGCTACTTCTGTGTTGAGCATAAACTGTTGTCAACATGCCGGCCCGATCCTATCACTCTACAGGAGTCCCTCAGAAATTTTTTTTAAAACTCAAAAATGAGAAATCTTATCCCCACTAAGAAGCCAAAATACCAACTTCTCCCCCTTTTTTTCTTGGCCACTAGGACCTTCAGAGTTAAGTTTAATAAGAGTTTTAGGTTTTATATACTTACTTCCTGCCTCCTTCTTGCAGTCCTGGAAGTAAGACAATGATTTTAATCATCTTATTGAAGACATGTTCCTTGTTGTAAGCACACAATTTTTAAATTTTAATTTTTGGCAAAACACAAAGTATCAATGATCTTAGTGTCAAACAGGGATAAACATAGATCCAGCTGCATAAACAATAGTGATTTCCCATAAACACAAATTCCTGAAAACAATTCAGGGGTCACAGTGGACCACAAGCTGATGATGGCCCTGTGCCAGGGGCAGCTGGGCCTAAGAGACTGCGTACCTAGATGCATGTTTGACCTGTGAGGGCAGTTCCTTCTCCAGGACGCTATTACATTTCAACCCCCCCTGATGCTTAGTGTTTCTTTCTCACATTGGCCCTTGGAAAAGATAATGATCTTACTAAGGCTTGCAGGAAAAGGTTGTGCCATGCTTAACTGCAATCTTTTTGCTTGGGAGAGCTTGTCTAGTAAACATCCGTTACATACCTGCTGTTTTCAGAATCCTGCCCCCAGCCCCCGGGAAAGGGAGCATCCAGAGGAGAAAGAACAGAGCACAAGCCATTGCACTCAGGGCTTTTCTTCCAATCCTGGTCACCAGTGTCCATAGAAGCTTCTGGAAGCAAATTCCCCAGCAGCATAATGGATCTGGATTGGAAGGAGAGAGCATTTCCTGCTGACCACGCTGATCAGACCCCGAATGGGCGTCCACACAGGCTTCAGTGTTCTGTTCTCCAAGGCTTTTAGAAAACTTCGTCCAAATGGACTATAGTGAGTGGGGCCCATTCCATACCCGCAGGCCTCCTGCTCTGCAAAGCCCACATCGTACCAAGGCCCAGCCTCCAAAGCACTCGGCGAGCTCTCAGAAGCTGGCGTGAAGCACCGCTCCACTGTATGGTCCTAATTCCCCCACTAATCCTCCACAGCCTTCATTCCTGTAGCTGCCGTGTTGGGGGTTCTGGCACCAGTGGCCACGCGAGCCGGGCTGGCCCCTTGCCCTGACTTTTTTTTTTAAATATAAATTTTAAAATGTGACTTTGAGATGAAAGCAAGAATGCCAAAAGGAGGCCGATGCCTTCTTGTGTTCAATTACAGCCCTGGGGAGTACCCCACACGAGGAACCGCTCAGAGCTCCAGCCAAGATGAAATCTGCTTTTCCAATAAGTACTTCAAACAGCGGAGGATGTTTTTGGCTGGATTCAGTAACTGGGAAGCCAACAGTTAATAGGGCTGGGCACTGAGGCAGGGCTCCCTGCCATCAGGGGAAATCTGAAGCTGCCTTTCACAGTGGCTCCCACTGCAACTGAAGTTACAAGGCACTTGTTTGGCTCCCCCAGACAAGCAAGCACGAACTCCACTGCTGGACCTCATTGAACACATCTTCCCAGATGAAAGATTTCACTATCCCAGTTAATTACTCTCCATACAATTTTTCTTCATTTTTTTTTTCCAGGCCTAATTCCTTTATTCCTAGTCAAGGCTATGGTTTTTCCAGTGGTCATGTATGGATGTGAAAGTTGGACTGTGAAGAAAGCTGAGCGCCGAAGAATTGATGCTTTTGAACTGTGGTGTTGGAGAATACTCTTGACAGTCCCTTGGACTGCAAGGAGATCCAACCAGTCCATTCTGAAGGAGATCAGTCCTGGGTGTTC
>NW_011494604.1:6886622-6894442 GCF_000754665.1 Bison bison bison | reverse complement strand
GTGGCCCATGAGGGCCAGGTGGAGAGAGCCATCTTTGGATATCAAGTGAACACAGCCCTAAAGCTTGCTCTGAGAAAGTCCCTTGGTACCACTGGCAGCATTGGTATTAGGTCTTCATTATCACCGGCTGAGCGCCGAAGAATTAATGCTTTTGAACTGTGGTGTTGGAGAAGACTCTTGAGAGTCCCTTGGACTGCAAGGAGATCCAACCAGTCCATTCTGAAGGAGATCAGTCCTGGGATTTCTTTGGAAGGACTGATGCTAAAGCTGAAACTCCAGTACTTTGGCCACCTCATGCGAAGAGTTGACTCATTGGAAAAGACTCTGATGCTGGGAGGGATTGGGGGCAGGAGGTGAAGGGGAAGACAGAGGATGAGATGGCTGGATGGCATCACTGACTCAATGGACGTGAGTCTGAGTGAACTCTGGGAGTTGGTGATGGACAGAGAGGCCTGGTGTGCTGCGATTCATGGGGTTGCAAAGAGTCAGACACGACTGAGCGACTGAACTGAACTGAACCGAACTGAATTCCTTTACTAAAAGTTCTAGCTTACTGTAAAGCTATTGGAATTTTGTTGGTCTGAATAAGGGACGCCAGAAATGTTGGTAATAATGAAATAGGGATACTGGTGGTTATGGTGATAATGGATGAATGGATGAGTGGATGGATGGATGGATGGATGGGATAGGTAGATGGATGGATACACAGGTTGGCTGGTGGCAGAGGTGGAGGCAGCATTGAAATAAGTGGGAAAAGTTTTAGGAGGCCCAATTCACAACCCTGGAAGCTGAAGCTCCTCAAAGCAAATGACTTGGTCAAGCTCACCACCATTGGGAGTGATCTATTAATAGAATGCAAGTCTTCTGATCCATGCTCTTCTCATGACAATGGCCTCTTGCTCCAGTAAGCTGGGCTGCACCTTGACTGAACGACATGCCATGATATCATGCTTTGCACTGATAGATCCTTCCAGACCCAGTCATGGTCATGAGTGCACTTTACCTATTTTAGTTACTAAGTATAAGCTAGTTTGGAGAAGGCAATGGCACCCCACTCCAGTACTCTTGCCTAGAAAATCCATGGACGGAGGAGCCTGGTAGGCTGCAGTCCATGGGGTCGCTAGAGTCGGACACGACTGAGCGACTTCACTTTCACTTTTCACTTTCATGCATTGGAGAAGGAAATGGCAACCCACTCCAGTGTTCTTGCCTGGAGAATCCCAGGGACGGGGGAGCCTGTTGGGTGCCGTCTATGGGGTCACACAGAGTCGGACACGACTGAAGCGACTTAGCAGCAGCAGCAGCAGCTAGTTACTAAGTCACAACGGGAGTCATCATCAGGACCTAGATTCCAGTTTCACTCTTGAACTCCTAAAGTCACACCTAGATTTGGACAAATATTTCCTCACCTCTTAGGTAAATGTCCTTTGCAAGGAGAAGCACCAGGATGCAGACAGGGATCTCTAAATTTAGCTGGGCATACAAGACTTGTTAAACCATGTATTTCAAGACCCCCATTCCCAGAGGTTCTGAATGAGCAGGTATGAAGTGGATATGGGAAGTGCAGGTTCAACAGCAAAATATTTATCTTTTTGGAGTTTTGGTTCAAATGGCATTTTCTTGGTAAGGCCTGTTCCGACCATTATGTTTAAAACGACAACCCAAACAAGGACCTAATATATAGCACAGGTTTTGAACAATATTCAATATTTGAATTATAGTCAATATCCTATGATAAACCATAATGGAAAAAATATGAAAAAGAATGTATGTATGATTGAATCACTTTGATGTACAGCAGAAACTAACACAATATTGTAAATCAACTATACTTCAATAAAAATATTTTAAGTTAAAAAAATAAAATGACAACCCACCCACATACCACCTCCCCACTTCTCACTTCCTACGTCACTCTCCTTTTTTGTCACACAGCATCATCACTTTCTGTTATTCCATTGCTATGGACTGAATGTGTCCTCCTACTGTCATACCTTGAAGTTATAACCCCTTGTGTGATGGTATTTAGAGGCAGGGCCTTTGAGAAATTTAAATAAGGTCATGAGGGTGGAGCCCCCATGATGTGATGAGTGCCCTTATAAGAAGAGGAAGAGCCCAGCATGCTCTCTCCACTATGTAAGGACACAGCATAAAGGTGGCCATCTGCAAGCCATGAAAAGGGTCCTCACCAGACACCAAATCTGCTGGCACCTTGATCTTGGACTTCTCAGCCTCCATAACAGTGACAAATAAATGCTTGTTTAGGCCACCTGGTCTATGGTATTTTGTTATGGCAGCGCAAGTTGACTCAGACAACTATATAATTGACTTGGTTCTTCTATATATCTTGATCTCCCCAGGCGTGGAAGCTCTGTGAAGCTTCATGCTGACTCCAACGAACCTGGAACAGCCAAGGTGGATAATATCTGTTTAAAAAGATGGACAGAATCAGGAAGTGGTTCTAACATAAGTGGCCCAGGATACACTAGAGTAATCCTGGTGGAAGAAGAGCATGAGCATTGGTATTAACCAGATGAAAGTTTGGACCCCAACTCTATCCACTTCTGCATGACTTCAGACCCTTTAAGCAACGTTAGCCTCAGCTTTCTCATCTGGGGAATGGAGGCAATCCCTCCACCCTAGGGTTGCCACACAGGAATCCAACACAGATCCTCCACAGAGCACTGCCCCACCTGCAGAGTTCTTCCCGCCTTCCTCATCTTCTGGGTAGAATTTTGCATTCAATGACCTCGGAGCAGAAAATGTGCCTGAAGCCTCCCAGGTAGGGGAGAAGCATGCTCTTCTCATATTGTGGAGAGAGGCAGGGAGGACACGCTATCAGAGGCCATCCATCAAGGGGAGTGGGGAAGTCCTCCCTGCAGCTCCTTCTGCAGCTCAGAGGACACACATTCACCTCCCTCCATTGCTCCATCCCTTCCCACCAGCAGGAATGAACAAGCGCTCTCTGAGTAAACAGACAATAAATCACTAGCTGGGATCACACTCTCCCTCCAAAAGCAGCATCATTCAAGACCTCAGGCAGAGACAGCATGTGCTTGGAGGCTGAGCATTCCTCCCAAAACAGCCCAGCCAGTTTCCCCGGGGGTCCTTGGAGTAAATCCCATAGACTCTGCCAGCCCCACCTGGAGAGACTTAAACTAGAGCATGGGAGCTTTGGGCAAGGTGGGAACAGGATTTCCTGATAGACATCCTGGAATAGGTGACTGAGGTTATAGAATCTCTTTTCTCTGAGTTTTATGAAGCTGGTAGGAATTGGAGGCAGAGACACAAGAAATGTCTATACACATGCATGCACACACACACACACAGATACAGATTACACATCCCAAAGAAAAAGAAAGCAGAGCCTCCATCCACATGGAAAGCTGGATAGTGGTGGGGACAGTCCACTTGGAGTCCAGAAGCCTGTCCCAGCTCCACTCTGCTGCCAACTGTGTGGTGACCTTGGGCCTGTCTCTGTCCTGCCCTGCACTAATTCTTGACCCACAAGAAGAGAGCATGAATCTCCTTGGTCCTCCTCCAGCTTCTGTTTCATGAGGCCCTGACTTCCAGCTGGGCTCTGGCCAGATGTGCGGCTGAGGCGGTAGGGAAACTGGTCCAAGCTTGCGGCTGCCTGGATCCCCGGGGTCGCCCCCAGGCCCTTTTTGAGGTCCAATTTGAGGCTCAGACCTTTACTTCCAGAGGCTCTGCTAGAAGGTGCAGGATCTGTACTGACCTTCCACATCTCTTCCCTGGCCTTCTGTCTGTAGGGACTGGTGCCTGGCAGGTGAAGTCTCCCGAGTCCTAGGGCAGTTGTTTCCAGCCAGTCCTGCTGGGTCAGAGACCCCAGGGTCAGGCTGAGCCCTAGAAGGACATCTGCCTCTGGCAAGGGGTCACTCATTAGATTCAAGGAGAGACTAGCATTTCTCAAATTAAACCAAACCAGCTCCCTTTGGAACCCAGCCATCACTCCTTCAACATTGCCTAACAGTGTCCAATCTTGCGTCTGGAACCCTGAGGGGCCCTACCAGGGACTTCTGAGGAATCAGCTTGAGAAGGGACATGCTGCAGACCAGCTGTGTGACCCTGAACGTGTCCTTTCCCTCTCTGGGCCTCGGTTTCCCCGTCTGTGCTGGCCTGGCTCCCTGTCATCTGCCCAGTGCTGATGGTCTGTGTCTCTTTCCAACACCCCAGCAGCCTCTCCCTCTTAGGGGGCTGCAGGGAATGCCCACCTCACTGGCTGGTCATGGTTGGGAGGGGGCAGAGGTGTCAATTGAAGGAACCAGGCACAGGCACTGAAGGTCAAGAAGAGAGCAGGAATCAAGCCTGCCTGTTGCTTCCCAGAATTACCTCCTCTCCTCTTCTTAAAATTATGAGCTGTTGAAGCCCAGAGAGTCATCAGCCATCATCCAGACCAGAGGTGTTCAGGCTGCTTTTACCCACAAAACCTTTCTCCAGATGAAATTTCACACAGAGGCCCAGAAAATCAAGCATGGGGGAGGGGAGCAATATCGGGTGAAATGGGAGTCTTTATGATAAAGGCAGCTCTGGCATGCCTGCTGGGAAAGCAACTCCAGGGACGTCCTCAGCCAGAGGGGAAGCCAGATAGGGAGAACATCACTGCACCTGACTGGGCAGTCTCCTCTAGAATAAACTCCCATCCTGGCTTCAAGGAAGGAGTTTGTTTTTTTTTTTTTAAACTAAATTTTCATCAACAACCAGAACTCACTCCTCACCACCACAGACAACGTTCCTTACAAAGAGAACTGCCTTGTCTGTCATATTCAAGGGAGGCAATCTCTGGCCCCATCTCTCCCACTCCTGCATATAAGAACATTATCAGGTTGAAATATCTGATCTACACACCTCAGATAAGAGAGAAAAGGAGTAGGCAACCGGGAACCGAGCTGAGGAGAGCCAGGGAGAAGAAAAACTCAGACGGAGATAGGTAAGACTTGGTTCTTGCAGCTGAAGTGGAAGATCCAAGGATCTGGCCTTGGGGTACCGGGTCTGGGGGATTTCCGGGGACCTTTGGGGATCCTGATAAGGTAGGGGAGGGGCAGGGAGCTGCCGGGGAATGGGAAAGGACATTGCTGCCCCAGGCCGGTGGAATCTGGGAACCGATCTCGCGTCATCCAAGGAGCATGAACAAAGGCTGGATACTCAGGGTGAGCCCGGCGCCCTGCCTGGAGGAGGCGGGCAGCATGGCTGGCCGGGCGAAGCAACTTGTGCCGAGTGGCTGCAACGGCCGCGTCTCCCCAGCACCGAGCACAGCCCTGACGTCAAGCGCGGTGGGGCCGCGGCCAGCTCTAACTAGGTACAGATGCACGGAGGAGGGCCGCCTCGGCCGGGAGCCGCTCCCGCGGGCCCCCCTCCCCCAGCCCCGGAGCCCCTCCAGCCCCGGGCTGGGAGGAGTCTGAGTCGCCCGCCCGGCGGCCTCCCAGGCGGCGCAACAGCGCGCCCTAGTGGCCATGGCCCGGAGAGCGTGTCCAGGAGCCCCGCAGCCCTTGGTGTGGGTCTGACATCTTTGATACCTTCTAACACTCAGAGCAATTACATCTCAATCGTGGGAGGGACTTTTCAAAACCCCAGTGCCCAGGAGACACCCCACCTTAGTTAAATTATAACCCCTTGGAGCGGGACCTAGGCGCCAGTATTTTTTAAAACTCTTGAGGTGTTTGCTATGGTCCACCAAGTACAGTTCTGGTTCCCTTAAAGTAGTGGTTCTGCTACTGCTTTGAGCCTACATCAGAGTCACTTGGAAGGCTGTTAAAACAAGGATTGCCAGGTCCCGGCCTGGCAATACTGGAGTTTTCTGCCCCAGTGTGTCTGTGGTGGGGCCTTCCTAGCTCTAGCGGTTTCCTGGGTGATGCTGATGCTCTGATACCCAGGACCCACCTTGAGGACCCAGGGCTGAACTACCATGACTCACAGCGGGGCAGGGCACAGCACTGAGATCACCTGGGAACTGGCTGGAAATGCAGACTTGAGGCCCCGCCTCAGATCCACTGAATCAGAATCTACTGATAATCTAAATTATCAATTTGTACAATAGGATTAGAAGCACGCTCTAAACAACATTTTGTCAGGCCTCATAGGCTCAGACTGTGTTGAGTGCTGGCAAAACCTCTTCACATCCTCCCCAAAACCTCGGGATCAGAGAGCTGGATGGGAATTTCCAGATTACCTGATCCATTTCTCCTGCATGACAGATGGGGGAAAGCAAGGCCCCAAGAAGGGAAGGAACTCGCCAAGGGTCAGTCACCCTGGGCACCTCAAGTTTCATCTATTCATAAATATTCCCTCTCCTCCCGGGGAACAGTCCTGTGAGTTATGATTTCATTCATCCATGGGTCAGGCACCTCGAGCTCAAGGGAGCCTGAGGGGCCCAGGTCTTCCCTGTCCTGTCTGCTTGGCAGTACGCGGAGACAGGGAGTGGGAACACAGGCAAACTGCAGCACTGTGGGAGTGGCCTGCATAGGGTGACTCAGGAGGGGCCGGGCTTGAGAGCTGAGGGTCAGCCACCGACCTAAAGTGGATAGAGACTGACACCCATTTTTTTGCTCATGATTATTTTTCTGACTTCTCAGGAAAAAGACACAGATCCGAGGCCTATCTTACAGGCACCTGTCTTACAGAGGGGATATACCGGTCATCCGGTCTTTCCAAAGTGGAAGGGATGGAGGGCTCTGATCGCAGTTCACAGTGGATTTCTATCTGTCTGTTGTTGTTGTTGTTTGTCATGCAGGTACTCGAGGGGTACACAGAGTCCAGGTGGAGAGACTAGAGAAACATACAAATAAATGGCAGTGGAATAGATATCACAGGACTGGAGGTTCTGACGCCCATGGGAGTGGGAGGAGGGATGGCGTTTGGAGCAAATGGACGCTGGAGGGAGGCGCACTGTGGGTCCGGGAGGCTGTGTGGCCCTCAGAAGCAGGGCATGATGGACTTGGAATGTGCCCGAGTTTGGACCTCACACTCCTAACCACTCCACTCACTGCCTAGTCCTCAAAAGGTACAAAGGTGAGAACCGCACCCCCACCGTGTCCTGTCTGGGATCTGTAAACAGGATGTCTGACTGGAAAAGAAGCAGCTGAGGCTGAACAGAGATGGGGACGTGGGACTTTAAAGTTGATGAGTGTGGGTTCTATCCAGGATCCCATGGAAAGCCATCTGAGTTGTGATGCAGGAAACAGGCACTGATGGAAGTTTCAGGAAGACTCAGGCTTTCTAGAGTCCAGCAAATGGCTGATATGTAAAGCTCTAGCTTTAGGGCCTGTAGTGAGAGAACCACCAAAGTTCTCTATAAGATTATCTCAATTTTGAAGGGATAGATGCATTTTAACATTCTCCCTTCATTTCCATTCATTCCCCCAAAGCTGGGGGTGTGGTGGGGGCGGGGGAATAAACAATTTGTAATTGTTAAATAAAAATGGGTAGGTGTTTGTTTTCCACTTGTGGTCTTTTACATTCCCAGCTACACCACCCTATTATCAGCTTTACAGAAAACAAAGAAACTGAAATTAAACATTAACCGGGGTCATTGAGAATGTCAGTGAAATGAACAGGCCTGGTGTTAGGAGAGGAGAGGCCCCTGACTCTGGCTGATTGTTCAAACAGAAAGGGGACCTGAGTGGCCCTCATTGCAAAAGGATTGGGAGCCCAGCCGATCCCAATAGCACTTTTCATTCCAGCTAAGCAAAGACTGAATGACCGTCTGTGTAAGGGCTAGGTGCCTGGGTACCAGGAGGGCTCTGACAGGGTTCCAGCCCTGAGAACCATAGAAGGACCTTTTTTGGCTGGGAGCGGGGCGGGGG
>NW_011494604.1:6884950-6886522 GCF_000754665.1 Bison bison bison | reverse complement strand
TGTGAGTGGGGACTACTCTCTAATGGTGGTGCTCCTCTTCTCGTTGCAGAGGCGTCTCTTGTTGTGGAGCATGGGCTCTAGGGCACAGGTTCAGTAGTGCTGTGCATGGGCTTCTTTGCTCCCTGGCATGTGGGATCTTCTCAGACCAGGGATCTAAACCCATGTGCCCTGCATTGCAAGGTAGATTCTCAACCACTGGACTACCAGGGAAGCCCAGGAGAAGGGTTCTTGAGGAGGCAGATCCAGGGCCACGGAAGGCAGAATGGGGAGTGATGTGTTTCACCCTCAAAGAGGTAGGTAACATCTGCTGTGGGTCTTAAAGAATCAACAGACATTTACCCGTAGAAAGAGAGGGCAGTCCAGGCAGAAGAAACAGGTGAACAAAGGGTGGAGGGCCACGCAGAGCATGTGTGGTGGGAGGAGGTGGGTGTGGAGGATGGCCAGGGCTGGAAGGTAGCATGGGACTAGACTGGAAACACCAGCTCTAAAGTTAGGTTTGATTAGAAAAGGTCTGGGGACCTTGTCTAAAGTCCCAGGCCACTGTGGAGGAAGGTGGGGTGGCAGGGTGTCCTTGTGGGAGGCTGCTGGGATCATCCTAGCAAGAGATGATGAAGACTTGCCCCAGGCTGCAGCAGAAGGGAGGGGTGACTGAGCTGAAGAGGATTCCAGAGGCAGTCCTCTGACTCAGTGACTGGTTGTGTGAGGGGGAGGCGAGGGAGACTGAACACTCTGACCTGGTGCCATCCTGAGGGGGAAGGAGTGGTCTCAGTCAGGAGTTCAGCTGGGCCACAAGAAGCACACAAGTATCTCAAACAGAGGGGATTGGTTGCATACTGATGTAAAAGCTGAGAAGCCGCACAAGATGTTGAGGCTGCACAGAGGTTAACATGAGGAAAACCACTGGCACCACCTAGAGAAGGAGGGATGGAAGGGGAGGCAGTGTAAGGAGAGCTGGAAGGTCAGTCGAAACCGGATCAGGCCTGTGCAGTGGGAACTGGGGGCATGGAGGAGGCCCTGCTGGGGACGCTTCCCACAGCAGAGAGAGGGGAAGATTCTGGCCTCTCTCCGCCCACCTGCTAATGGCCAAGTACATGAAAGCCCAAAGACAGGAAATGCTGGCACAGGACTACTAGAGGCACCTGGGCGAGCAAAGATGAGTGCAGCCTAACATGGGAAGTGGGGGGCCTCCCTGGAAGCACACCCAGCGTGCACTGGAGACACAGGCTTAGGGCTGGAGGGGCAGGTGTCATCAGCATGAGTCTGTTGGAGGTTTTCCCAGTGGAGGCAAAAGCTGACTCATGCCTGAGTCACACCGTCCCGAAGCTGAGCCTCGTGGGTGGGGCAGGGCAAGGGGGTGTCAGGTGGCTCAGTGAGATGCCAAGCCCCAAGGTCAGGAGAAAGGCTGGCCAGGAGAGGCTGTCAGACCACATCATCATCTCTGATGCTGCACATCTCTGATGCTGCATCATCAAGATGCAGCACATCTTGATGCTCTCTGGGCCTTGGCTTCCCATCTGTAGAGTGGAGAGAATACTGCGCCCCCATCACTGGGAGAACAGAACCATACAGAAG
>NW_011494604.1:6876558-6884850 GCF_000754665.1 Bison bison bison | reverse complement strand
CCATACAGAAGCACTTTGTCAACATGAGGCTCTGTCTATGCCAGGAAGACCAGAATGACCAGGAGTCGCCAGGAACAACTGGGGCTCAGTGACACCGGGGCTGGGCAAGGCATTCAGGTTGCTTGCTGTGCCCCTGGGGATTCTGAGGTCACACACCCTGCAGAGAGGCCGCTGGCAAGTGCAGAACCCAAGCTGGCTCCACAGAACACAGGACTGGATGGGATCTTTGAATTCCCCTGGTGTTAGGAGCCTTGGCCTGGATCCCTGAAATGATGTGCAAGATCCTATAGGTACTTCTTTCCTGCGAGAGGGTCTGATTCTTAAAGGATTGACAACCACAGGGGCTGACAAACTACAGGTTAAGCCCCTCCACACTGCAGCCCCACCTCCAACCTGCCCAGCCCGCACCAGCAGCCCCAGTCATGGAACTCCTTGCGGTTGCCCCCAACGCTCCAGGCTTTTTCAAATCCTTGACCCTCAGAGGATGCTGCCTCTCCACCTGGAATCTCTCTCCTCCCCTCTCCTCCAACACATTTTATTGTCTCCAGTCTTCAACACTCAGTTCAAGCATCACTCCCTCCAGAAAGTCTCCTCTGGCTTCCTGCCCCCTGGCCCCAGTCCTAGATGGACGTGGCAGATTGCATTCTCCAAAGACTCTGACGTACTTAGGCCATCTTGTAAGATCTCCTAGCTGTATGATGGATACACACTACTCCCACGGAGAGGAGAGTCTCTGTCCTCTCTCCTTGGATCTTGGATCTGGAGGGCAGGGTGGCTTGTGACTGCCCTGACCAATGAAGCACAATGATGCCTTCAGGGGCCAGGTCAGAAAAAGACAGCCCTCTGCCTGGTTCTCATTCATTTTCTCTCTCTCCCCTTCAATCTCTGGGTCCTCCTTGGACCAGTCACCATGCTGGGAAGAATCAGGGTCACAGAGAGAGCCACGGGCCCAGAGTCAGCGACCACATCAAGTGTGGACCTTCAGGTCACCCCTGGGAGGCCCTACCTAATGGTGTAGATGCAGACTGTCCCCACCAAGCTCTGTCTGTGTACTGGCCCCCAGAATCCCTGAGAGATAATAAATGATTACTGCTGGTTTAAGCCACAACATTTCAGGGTAATTTGCTTTGCAGCAATTGACAAAAATACTTCTCTGGAGTCCTGTGACCCCTCTGCTTCTCTCTGTTGAGGCACTTTCTCCTGAAGCTGGAAGTGTTGGCTGACAGCCAACCCTCCAGATGCTGAGCACCCAGAGCAGGGACTAGACATACTGCTTGCTGCTCACAGAACACCCCGAAAACGTGCCTCCAATGAAACCTAGGAAGTAAGAGAGAGACGATTGGGGATAGCGGAAATGAATTCCTAGGTCAGAGAAATATTTGAGCTACAACTCTAAAGATGTGAAATATGTATTTTTTTTAATGAATGAAATATTGGTGAGAACGTATCCATTGAAAGCTTTAAGGTTTTATGAATTGGTCACCGTAGACTGTGGTCTCTTATTACAGGGCTTGCTGTGGAGTAAGCTGATGAAGGGACATGAAGGGACCCAAGGCCAGTGATTCTCCCTTCAGCTTTGCAGTTCAGTAACTTCACAGAACTACCGAGTAGTGCAGGTTTCTATTGGGTTGCAAAAAAGTTCGTTTGGGTTTTTCTGAACGACATTATGGAAAAACCCAAATGAACTTTTTGGTCATCCCAATACTTCTCACATTGTGATTTCAGCGTGCCCTCCAACAACAGGCAGCCTTCGTCTCAGGGAGCATCTCTCCCTTCCTCCTGGGGCTCTGCAGGGCCCCAGGCAGTCACCCACTCCCCAAGGCTGAGCCCCCCCAGAAGCCACCCTCCCAAGGGCCCCAAATACAGAATCGCCACCCTGTTGCCCAGACCAGACTTCTGGCCTCTGCCTCTGGGAGGGCATCTCCATCCCAGGAGGCAGGCAGAGAAATGTCATGACAGGGACCTTACGAGGAGCCCTTTCCAGTTTCCAGAGCATTCTCTCCTGCTTCGTGTCCTTGATCTCCTTGATCTCCGGGTCACCGAGGCAGACCCGAGAGATGTGATAAGGAAGTGGCCTCAGCAGGCCTCCAAACTGGGCTTCTGCCTGCACACAACTGCCCCCCAACCCTGCTCAGGCCACGATCGGCCAGGCTAAGGCTAATCACCGTGGTGGGTCCTGCCGTCTGTCCCTGGTGTGTACTGGGTCATCCACAGACGTCTAACCATCTCAGTAACCATGTCAGTTAGATCTTGGCACCCAGGACATTTCTGGTCTTCCTTGACCTACACTGCCGGTTAAGAAAACAAAGCTCGGATAGATTAAATAGGATTAGACTGGTACTTCTGTTGCCAAAAGACACACACTCACATATACACAGCAAAAACAAACCAAAAAGACAAACCAAAAAACTTTAGCATATCTTCCCCAAGCCAGTTTTTGGATTACTTGCTGCTTGGGATTATTTGTGTTCCTTTCCCCGTGTACCAAAAAAAAAAAAAAATTCAGTTAGCTGTGCTGTGTCTTTTTCACAGATGTCTGCTTATATAAATATTTAGGGAGTACGAGCATGTGTCCTGCACACGCACACACAGGCCTCGCTGTGGATAAAGAGGTCTCAGGGTTAGGATGCATTCTGGAATCTCTCCTTCCACACCTCCCGCGTCTGGTCACTGTCTTTGAGGCTGACATTCCTCAAGTTGAGGGATAGGCAGGCAGAAGGCTGCAGGCTGTGCGCCAGCCAGGTCAGCTTACGGCGAGCTGTCAACCCGTTTCTGACGCCCCAGCTAGGCCATAAATAACTGCAATGAAACTGCAGCAGGCCTCCGGGCCCCTGCAACGCGCTCCCCTCCATCAATCTCCCCTAATGACTGCTTGGCATTCAGGCTTCCGCCCGTGACCCGACCCCGGCCCCAAGCATTCTTTGGGGGCGCAGCGTCCTTCCCAGGCATAGAATGGGTCAGCCGGGAGCACACAGCTTTGAGAGGTCCCCGTGTCCTGCCAATATACTTTATGGAGGCTGGAGACAGGCAGGAAAACTCTCATCACTCAAAAAGCCCCTCCTTCCCCAATGGGCTCTGGAGAGCAGAGCTATAGCCACCATCCATGTGGTCAATCTGGTCATGGTGGATTCTAAGGTGCAAATGAGCCCACACAGCTATAGCTTTCCTCAGCATAATACTCTATGGAGAAGCTGGCTCTGTGCTGTTTGCAATGTGGGTGGGCAAGAGCCAGAGGACGCTCAACGCCCCTGTTTACACTTCTTTGTCCTGTCCTCAAGTGACAATTACCTTTCATTCTTGCCTTCTGCTCATAAGCCTGGTTTGTCTCAATTATCTCACTATCCTAAAAACATCAACTTCAGGGCCTATATCCAGAAGAGTTGAAAACCTTTATTCAAAAAGATAGCCCTATGTTCACAGCAGGACCACTTCCAGTAACCAAAATACGGAAGCAACCTAAATGTCCATCAACAGAGGAACGGATAAAGACAATGTGGGACATACGCAGTGGAATATTACTCAGCCATAAAAAAGAATGAAATAATGCCATTTGCGGCAACATGGATGGGTCTGCTTCTGGGAAGCCTGACCAAAACCATCAGGAAACGTCTGGGGAATGAGTGAAGGCATCGTGGCTGCAGGGACGCTCTGGGAAGATGGCGGCAGGAGGGACTCTGGGGCGCCCGGAAGGGTGACGCTGGGAAGAATGAAAAGTCTCCAGGAGCCTCCGCTTAAACAAACAGGCACACAGGCTCTGGCCCGCGCAGGAGCACACGGGCCAGCGCTCCGGCTCTCCAGCACTCCCACGGACGCCGCGAGCCCAGAGCCCTCTTGAAGGACCACTCTGGATGGGCTCATCTTCGGGGTAACTGAGCATGCGCCCTGTGAATGACCCCCGCCATCCATCATCCTCCATCCTTGTGCCCACTTCCCAGAACTGGGGTGGGGGGGTGTTGGGA
The DNA here is from genome assembly GCF_000754665.1 of Bison bison bison. Classification (NCBI taxonomy): domain Eukaryota; kingdom Metazoa; phylum Chordata; class Mammalia; order Artiodactyla; family Bovidae; genus Bison; species Bison bison. The sequence continues at coordinate 6,880,891 of NW_011494604.1, read as the reverse complement.
GCTGGAGGTGGGCGCTGGTGGCTAAATGCTCTGCCTCCTAGAGTCGCTCTGGATGTGTCTCAGGCCGCCCTTCTGGAATCAGTCCCATTGCCCAGAGCAGCTTCCACAGTCATCTGTGTGTTGGTTTTTCCTCCTTCCCTGTTTTCTGGCCCTTTCTCTTGGGATCACCTCCTAATTAAACTGCATTCACGCCCTGGACCCAAACTGTGCTTGCAGGGAATCGAAAACCAAGCCAGTGCTATACTTAATGTGGACTTTCTGCAGGCAGCTCGAGTCATCATTATCTACCTGGGGACTCCATAGTTACCTCCAGCTCTGAGCTGGAATAACATGTTGCCCTCAGAGCCACCCAAGTGCCCTCTACTAAATGCCTAGCTGCTCTTCTTTGGGATTTCATATCCGATTCTGCTATTTTTCTCTTTGTTACTGGCAAGTCTCCAGCAGGACTGCCACTCTCCTCCCAATTTACGATTTTGTCTTTAATCTACTATAGTCTGGAAACCATATGATCAAACTTGGTGGACTTGTGTCTAACATAGAAGTGAACAGATTCCAAGGGCAGGAATGTACGTTTGAGCAAATGCACATGCTTTCATCCAAGGGAGCAGAAACTTATGTTGGCTGCTCTCAAGACATGTTTCTTTTTCCTGGTTTAGAGCTCTAATTTGGAGAGCATAGAGGTTGGGTAGTGAAATTTTGCATGAGTGAGTTCTTGTATTTCAATTTAAATTGACGATGTGTTTGTGGGCAAAGGCAGTGGATCTAATAACACTTATTGCAAATGCCCTAAGGCTTCAGCCTGCCCTTTATTAGGATATGCTGACTCCATAGATGTAAGTTTTAAGACTCTGAGGGTCTTCACAAATTTGCCAGCTTCACAGATGCCAAAAAAAGTCACACTCCACAAAGAATGATGACTGACCCACACAGTTTGGAGCGAAAGTAGAATCTGTCCAGGGATTGGATTAAAATCTCCCAGGCTTCCCAGGTGGCCCTAGTGGTAAAGAACCCGCCTGCCAATGCAAGAGATGTCAGAGACACAGGTTGGATCTGGGGTTGGGAAGCTCCCCTGGAGCAGGGCATCGCAATCCACTCCAGTATTCGTACCTGGAGAATCACATGGATAGAGGAACTTGGCAGGCTACAGTCCATGGGGATGCACAGAGTTGGACACAACTAGAGTGACTTAGCATACATTAAGCCTCCTAGTCTAACCTCTTTCCTCTCCTAAGATGTCACATGTCCCCTCTTGTGGACAGGAGGAGGTGTGTGCCCACACTGGCCTAGGTAACTCCATGGGATTCTGCCCATGGAAAGAATTCTGTTCTGGGCTCGCCTCTTTCCTTGGCACCTTTCCCAGCCTCAAGGGCATGGGGCAGCCTCTGTGTGCCATGGCTGATGGCACAACTGGGGAAAAGCCACAAAAGAGCCACATTTCAGGGACAAGCTGAGAACATAGTGCAGTAAGCGTGTCAGTGGTAACCCACCCGGAGCCGTGGGAGTGAAGCCAGGGGTGAGGGAGCTGAGTGCTGAGAACGGGGGTGGCAAAAGCGTGTAGGTGTTGTTGCTGTACCTGGGACCTCCCTGGGCTGAACGGTGAATGGGAGTTTCCTTCTTGGCCAGGTTCAGTCCCACAGGGTGGCAGTGGGCTCCCCTCTGGTGAGGGACAAAATCTAGGCAGAAGGAAGCATGTCCCACTGGGGCCCTGGCCCCCTAGCCAAGCCTATGCAGACCCCAAAGCCTGGTGTTCTGGGCAAGGTGGCAGGTGACAGGAGGGCTAGTTTGAGGATCACAGTTGTTCAAAGACATCAGGGTTGATAAAGTGTCGTCACAGGGGTGGTTACTATGTGTGGTTTGAGGGCTGGAGTTCACACAGAGCAGGCTGACGAGGATGTGGTTGGAGGCTGAGTGTGGTCGGCTGCAGAGAGGCAGGAGGCTAGGTGGTTGTCGAGTGGTCAGCGGGGCTGGTACTCGATGCGCCTGAGGATGCTGCCGCTTCAGTGAGGCCCACTGTCCCTCTGAGTTGTTGCACGAAGGGAGGCAGCAAGATGTGGACAACTCCACCCCCCTGGGAATCCTCTGGGGCCACCTGAGAAGGACTCTCGTGGATTAGAGCATCAACGGGGATGCAGAAGCCCCCTGAGGCAAGCTCATCCCCTCAGTGACTTCGGGGAGAGACTCCTCAAATTTGGCAAGGGAAGAAAATATAATCCCTTGAAAAAAGCAACTGAACTGGCTTCCATGCAGAAATCTCTGAATTTTCCAAATCCATGATTCCCCAAGCCAGAGGTGAAATCTGGTTATGAGAAGCAGTTTCTTGGTTGAGGGCAATTTGGCTGAAGCATAGGGCTGTCAAGAGCTCAGACCCAGACCCCTGGTCCCAGGGAGCGACAATGCATAACTGGACTGGGAGTGTCCCAGCAACCACTCAGCTCCTGGGTTCCTAGGACTTGAGGTCACCCAACCCTGACCTTCTCACCTTCACCTTATTCATATCCCTTGAGACCCCCGACCTCCACTGGTGGTACCTTCAGCTCTTACAAAAGACACTAGTGAACCCCCTTCCTCTCAAAAATACTGACCCCCACTCTGCTACCCCCAGCCCCTGGCTGCTGTACGCTTCTGTAGCCCCTTCCTGGACCCATCCCTGCTGGTGCTGATGGTGCCTTCTGTCCTGGCCTGGCCCTGCCCCTGCCCTCTCCTGCCTCCGAGGGTGGATCTTAAGCTTCCTCCTTGTGCCCACCCGACCCCCCACCCCTCTCTGGCTGCCTCTCTTTAGTCCTCAATGAGAGACTAAATTATTTGTATTTTGTAGAGAGAATTCTATTTTAGTAGGATATGCAGGAACCCAAGCTGGGTCCCTGCTGCTTGTATAAATTGTACAGACCATGAAAAAAAAAAAAAGCCACTTTTCGTCCTGTGTGCTTGACTGGCCCAAAGAAGTCAGGACATGGAATCTTCCCAGGGAGGTTGCTCCCCAGATTCTTCATTTTCAGCTCAAGGAGTTTCCAGAAAACAACTCAGCCCCATTGTCCTGAATGCTCAGTGCAACCTTGCAGGAGCATTAGGGTTCCCCACCCAAAAATAGGAATGTCTTTGACTATGAAGTATCTCTCTATTAAGGCTGACCCCAGAGTCTCTGAAATTTCTATGAAATAAATCCTAACACCCCCTTCAGTCTCCTGAAATAAATGTCACAGTTATCATCAGCTCTCATAGAAAATTAAAAAATTAGATGTTCTAATTGTAATAAGCTAGAATAAAAAGTAGTTTTTAAAAAATATTTATTTATTTATTTGGCTGCATCCAGTCTTACTTGTGGCACATGGAATCTTGGTTGCATCATTCAGGATCCTTCGTTGAGATGCACGGACTCTCTAGCTGCAGCGTGCAGGCTTAGTTGCTCCGCGGTATGTGGGATCTTAGTTTTGGGACCAAGGACTGAACCCTAGTCTCTTGCATTGCAAGACAGATTCTTAACCACAAGCCCACCAGGGAAGTCCCCAAAAGGTAGTTTATAATAAAATAATATTCATCTCTGTGTGTAAATGCTTGGATTAGACCTCACACCTTGGTGAAGGTCTTGGTGAAGACTTGGTGAAGTAGCCGGAGGCTTTCACTTACTTCCATACTGATTAAAGGATGAATTTTAGAGAAGTTGCTTTTCCTCTGTACTCTACTTCTTAAAATAAGGGTTAAGTATTGCTAAGGGGAATTTCCCCCCCAAATCCAGAACAACTTGCATAAAATTGCAAAGAAAACAAAGCACAATCTTCCTAGGATGTATTTGCTGAGGATATACATTTCAATCTTGGAAAACTGAAAGTGTGCAGACAGCAAGGCAGAGACAACTTTGAATGTGTATGAACAGAGATCATTACCGCAGGCAGGATTTCCCCCCCAGCCGTGTCTGGAGGTCTGTTCGCGGGAGAAGTAGGACCACCTCCCCCCATCCTACCCCAGTCGTGCAGGATTGTCTCCCTTCACACCCCTACCCCACCCCCGTGCAGGACACGCTGCATCACTGGGACAAATCTGATAGCCCGGCGTGCCTAAACACCACGAGGTGGCGGTGAGCGCGAGACCTCAGCCTCCGCACCGGCCGCTCCTCGGCGCGGGCGCGTTCCAGAGTCGCAGAAAACAGAAGCCTCCGCAGGAGTTGCCATCCGGGAAGCGTCCCAGACCACGGAGTCCCTGTGGTCCGGCGTCTTTGCTAGGGCTCCCAGGTTGACTTCTGGGAAAGCTATTCTCCCAGTACGCCACGTGGGGGCGCCCTGAGACCCAGAATCGTAACCTTTTAACGTTTGTGAGATGTTCAACGTCTCACAAACCT
>NW_011494604.1:6875970-6876384 GCF_000754665.1 Bison bison bison | reverse complement strand
ATAAACTGTGGAAAATTCTGAAAGGGATGGGAATACCAGACCACCTGACCTGCCTCTTGAGAAACCTATATGCAGGTCAGAAAGCAACAGTCAGAACTGGACTTGGAACAACAGACTGGTTCCAAATAGGAAAAGGAGTACGTCAAGGTTGTATATTGTCACCCTGCTTATTTAACTTCTATGCAGTGCAGAGTACATCATGAGAAATGCTGGGCTGGAAGAAGCACAAGCTGGAATCAAGATTGTTGGGAGAAATATCAATAACCTCAAATAAGCAGATGACAGCACCCCTATGGCAGAAAGTGAAGAGGAACTAAAAAGCCTCTTGATGGAAGTGAAAGAGGAGAGTGAAAAAGTTGGCTTAAAGCTCAACATTCAGAAAACAAAGATCATGGCATCTAGTCCCATCACTTC
>NW_011494604.1:6851052-6875870 GCF_000754665.1 Bison bison bison | reverse complement strand
CCAAAATCACTGCAGATGGTGACTGCAGCCATGAAATTAAAAGACGCTTACTCCTTGGAAGGAAAGTTGTGACCAACCTAGATAGCATATTCAAAAGCAGAGACATTACTTTGCCAACAAAGGTTCATCTAGTCAAGGCTATGGTTTTTCCAGTGGTCATGTATGAATGTGAGAGTTGGACTGTGAAGAAAGCTGAGCGCCGAAGAATTGATGCTTTTGAACTGTGGTGTTGGAGAAGACTCTTGAGAGTCCCTTGGACTGCAAAGAGATCCAACCAGTCCATTCTAAAGGAGATCAGCCCTGGGTGTTCTTTGGAAGGAATGATGTTAAAGCTGAAACTCCAGTACTTTGGCCACCTGATGCGAAGAGTTGACTCATTGGAAAAGACTCTGATGCTGGGAGGGATTGGGGGCAGGAGGAGAAGGGGACGACAGAGGATGAGATGGCTGGATGGCATCACTGACTCGATGGACGTGAGTCTGAGCGAACTCCGGGAGTTGGTGATGGACAGGGAGGCCTGGCGTGCTGCGATTCATGGGGTTGCAAAGAGTCGGACATGACTGAGAGACTGAACTGAGATGTTGAACTGTTAACAGAAGCAACAGGAGGCAACAGGAGGCAGTGGGAGATAGAGGCAGTGGGAGATGCAAACAGTGTGAGGGAGAATTCATTACTGGACTACTGCTGTGCTAAATTGTCTAATCTTTGGCAGAACCATCCAGTTTTCCAATATCCACTGTTAGCCCTGAACAGTTTTGAAAATGGCATTTCCAGTATTCCCAATAATTATCATTTTGATATATAAACAGCAATGTTAACATCCTCTAGAAATACCAATGGATACAGGTGAAACAAATACAGTGGCCAAGCAACTATCCAGTTCCTTCCTACCCGCTGCCAACATCCCTCACAATTCCCTAGAAATAATAATGATAATAGATGACATTTTGAGAACTTACCCCACCTCATTTTTCTGGGATCTCAACATGAATATTTCATCTTCCCCAGTGACTATGAGATAGGTACTATTATCCCCATGGTAAACAGTATGGAAGAGAGAACCGAGCTGCAGAGGGTTTCAGTAACTGGCCCAAGGTGGCCTTGCTGGCAAGTGGTGGGGAATCACTGAAGAACTGTGGAACTTTCCACGCATCGGCGCAAGGACTCTCTTCTGCTTGTAAGAAGGCATTTTGAAGGAACTTAGCCACCCTTGTACTGCAAGAAAACAAGGCATCCCGTACCCAGCTTATTGTCACTCCAAAACCTGAGAGCACTGAAGATTACATAGAATAAAATGCACCAACAAGAAAAAAACCCGGTGAGATATTTTGCCACATGGCGTTGTGGCTTGCTTCACTCATGAGTTCATCTGAGCATTTCACCAGGTGGGCCTGACAAAGCATACATTTGCTCCTCAGCCCTGGGGCAGCTATAGAGAGTGGAAGACCTAGAACTGGGCAAAATCCATCCCTGAGCTTTTAAGCCTGGCTGAGCATTTAAATCACTGGAGGAGTTTTGTGTGTGTGTGTGTGTGTGTGAAACTGATATTTGGGTCTCCCCAGGCCAACTGAATCATCATCTCTGTAAATGGGGTCCTGTTGGTTTTTTGCCTTCCCCCAGGTGATTCTAGGATTCACTGAGCATTGAGAACCAACCTCTTCTGGCCAGAGAGGAGCCATGACTTACCAAAGGGCAAATGTTGAGGAAGGAGGAGTCAAGTGTCCTGATTTCTTTCCAGAACCCATCAAAAAAAGCCCTACTATGGCACCAGACCAGGACCACCTCCCAGGAAGGCAGCAGGACCGAGGACGCCGGGTACACAGCACACTCAGAGCTGTCTCCTGATCTGCTTACCCCTGTCTGGGGGATGCTCAGCACCTCCTGCTTCCTGTCAACTCCAGCCTCAGGATGCTAGTGGCCCTCAGTGGTCAGGACTTGCACCACTGCGGGCTCAGGCCTGACCTCCCCAACCCGGAAGCGAATCCCCAACCCGGAAGCGAATCCCCAACCCCCACCTCCATCCCCTTTGTTACTTGACCTTCATCAGGTGGTTGGCTCACCTCATAAAATATCCAGTTAAATTTGGATTTCAAACAAACTAAGAATCCTTGTTTTAGTATAAGTGTGTCCCATGCAGCATGTGTGTGCTTATTTGTAACCCTGGCAACCCTGCTCAAAGAGCATAGTGACTCTGGTCTCGCTCAGCCAACTTAAAAGGCCTGCAAACAGCTTGCCCTGACTACTGGCCTGTGCTTTTTCCCCATTTCCCCAGCACCGTTCAACACAGAGAAAGATTATTATATTTTAACTTAACAAAGTGTTATATTTGGCAGGGGGCGGGGGGGTGGTGGGCGGAAATAGAATTAAGAGAAATGTCTGGTTGATTATCTTGCTCCTTTATTCCTGGCAGTAGACATAAAGACCACTTGGACCAGGAGCTGTGGCTCAGCGGGCATCCTTCTGATGGAGATCTGTGATGTGTCTCCTGTGTGCTGAGTGTGGCCATCCTTTCCCCAGACAGCGGCCCTCACGACCAGGTGGAAGCCAGCGGTCAGCGCAGCCTGGACCAGTGCAGTGAAAACAAAAGCACTGGGGGCCAGCACCACGGGACCCTCGGTCACTCAGGATCTCCTCCTTTCTGGGGAAGCAATGTTCCCCAACCTTGGAGGAGCTGGTCAGGATTATTATTAAACCAGATGCTTTGGAGAACTGGACCAAATGAATCTGGGAAAGTCTATTCCTTTGGTAAATCTGCCAGACTACCTTCCATCACCTTAGACTAATTGGTTTGACTCTCAGGAAGCACACCTTTTTAAAGGGGCATCACTGGACAGGACAGGATGGCAAAGTTGTACTTTTTTGCCTAAAGCTGGCATCTTGCTCCTCCTTTCCCCTTAAACTCCACCGGCCCATGGTCAGTGGCTTCACTGTCCTCCCCATCTCCCAGGAGAGAAAACTGAGAGTCACCCCACGTATCTCCCTCAGCGCCCCCCATCTTCCAGTACCCACCCCATCCCTGTCCCCCTCACCAAACCCTTTCTTTGCCTCAGGGTGTCTCCCGTGCTGGGAGGAGTGGCTGCCAGGGGCACGCTGAGGCTCCACTATATCTGTACTGAGCATGATCCTGATTTCTCATTTCCATATTATTAATATTAATTCTCAAATTAATGGGTACAAGGCAATGCCTGTATTGTTTGAATCTGCATTTCTGTAATTCACATTTCAGTCTTTTAATCCATTTGTGTAGGTACTGTTCAGGTCCTGACAACTTTTCATTCTATCTCCTTGGCGCCCCTGACCCTTGGGGCTCCCAGCCCAAGCCAGGCAGGAGTCCTCACTGTTTTCCCTGCCTCTTGCTGTCAGACTTCACAGGCATAAGCCTTCCTTTACATAAAGTTCTTCAGGAACAGCTGGGCATCCATAATGAATATGCAGCCTGCTCGCTGTGCCCCTCGAGACTCCAGCTAGCTTTGCAGCCTTGCTTGTCTTTCCGTCTGCTTTCCAACCAGCCTGTTCCAGAGGCCTCAGCCCTGACCTCACCGCTCGCCTGTCTCCACCCCTTGGCTCACGCTCTGCTTGCACAATCTCAAGGCTCAGGGATCCAACACAGCTTCCAGAGGTCTGTGCTCGTCTGACCTCTGCCTCCCCTGTACTCTCCAGCACCTGCTCGGCGCTCACCCTATCGAGCTTGTGTTTTCATCCCAGACACCCCCTCTTTTCTTTTCCATCAGACCGTGAGCTCCTGGAGAGCCTGCTTACATCTGATTCTCTTCTCCCAACCCCTGAACTTCAGCCAAGCCTGTCCACGCTGTAGGCGTGGGCAGGGAAACCGGGCAGGAGGCTGGGCCATGGTTCAGTCCAAGGAGACCAAGAGCTTCTCCAGGCTGGGAACAGGAAAGGAGATATGGACAGAGGACACTCAGAGGCACTCAGTGACAGGCTGGGCATGAGGACTAAGGGGAGGAGAGGCTGGAGACCACTCCCAGCTCCTGGGCTTGGTGACTTGTGGGGCAGGGGTCCTGGAGGAGCTGGGGACAGAGTCTGGTTTACACGTGTGTGTGGCTGTCCTGATAGAACACGAGTTGCTGAGCAGAGAGAGATGTCACCATGGAGCCAAACACCAGGCCTAAGACGGAGATTTGAGACAACTAGAGAGTAGCCCCCAATCGCCGCAACTAGAGGAAAGCCCGTGCAGCAACAAAGATCCAGTGCAGCCAAAAATAAACAAACAAATAAATTAATTAAATTATTTCTTTTAAAGATGGAGATTTGAGGTCATCGGCATAGAGGTGGGATCTGACTGCAAGGATCTGCATAGGGATTACCCAGGGAACCCGAATGACATCCAACCCGAAGGCGACCAGCATGCAGGAGGTGAGGGGAAAACTGGTGGGGGGTGCAGCCAGGCTTGGGTAAGAGGGTGGTGTCCTGAGAACTGAGAGAGGACCATCGCTGTGAGTGAGCAGACCCTCACTCACAGTTCTCACTTCAGTTCTGAGGGTCTCACAGGCGCAGACCCTCAGAACTGGAGGATATCCGTCCCCGCCCCTCCTGGCTCGCTCCTCAGGGAGCAGCCATCCTATCAGCTGAGCAGGCAAAGCCACGGCGTTCACCCTCCTCAGGGCCCCTGTCACCTGATTTCTCCTGGACGCCCCGGAGGTGGGTGCGAACAGCTTGAGTCCTTCTCAACACCAAGTCAGAGCTCTACCCCACCCCTCATCTTTCTCGTCAGCTCTGCTTTTATCCTCTCCCTTTTTCTTTTTATCAATTAAAACCACATTTCCATATGGTAGTGTGTATGTTTCCATGCCCCTCTCTCTGTTTGTCTCACCCTCTCCTTACCCACCCCCCGTGACCTTGTCCGTAGGTCTGTTCTCTATGTCTGCATCTCCATTGCTGCCTTGCAAACAGATTCATCAGTACCATCTTTCTAGATTCCATGTATATGCATTAATCTACGACATTATATTGTAAAGCAGTTATCCTTCAATTAAAAAAAAAAAAACCCACCACGTTTCGAGGCAGAGGAGTAGAAACAGACATTGGCTCTTGAACTGGATGTCAAGAGAGGTTGGCCCCCGTTTTGGGGAAACAGAGCCTTCGTATCTCAGGGTGGAGGTGAGACAGGGGTGAGTATTAAATAACGGAAAAACATCAGGGGAGCCGCATTACTTTATTCTCCAGACCACAACGCAGCTTTGATGGGAGCTTTGCAAAGCTTGCAGAAGGTCCTGTTAGGTATCATTCTCAGAGACCAGGGTAATGAAGGAGGCTCTGGGTGGTGGAGCCGGCCACGCCCCCTCCTCCACCTTGGAGATGCAACTCCACCCCTCGCATCTGAAGAACCCGCCACCTTGGAGATGCAACTCCACCCCTCGCATCTGAAGAACCCGCTCAGCTCCCCTCACCATCTCTTGCCCAGTTGGGCTCAGAGGCCATCTGCCCGGGTCCTGGTCCATCTGCCCTGCACCTATGGCTCCCCTGCCAGAGCCTCAATGGACACAGTGACCCTCACAGAGCCACAGCTGGACTTCAAGTCCCACTCCTGACTGGCATTGATGGGTAGTCCTGGGGAGCCCGAGCCCTGCCTGGGGGACAGCTGGACGTTCAGCCAGCGACACCGGGCCTTGTCACAGGCCAGCACCACGGTTCCCTCGGGATTGCTGTAGGTGCACCGGCTCCTGGCCGCCCTTTCCTCCGCAACCAGATCCCAGGCGCCCCCTGGCTCCCTGTCCTGTGGCCCCGGAGCAGCCTGGAAGCCCAGGTGGTCCCGGGTGATGGGGCACACCAACTGCTCTTCCTTCAGCGCGGGCACCACCTGGCCCTTGAGGTAGGCAGGGCCGGCACAGTAGGTCTGGATGTTGAAGAGCCGGTCGCTGTACTGATACAGCCAGCTAAAGAGATAGGCCAGGTGGCAGTCACACTGCCAGGGGTTCCCATACAGGGCCAGGTTGAACAGGTTGTCATTGGTGTCGAAGATGCCCTCAGGGAGCGTGGTCAGGAGATTCCTGGAGAGGCTGAGCAGCTCGAGCTTGGACAGGTTCTGGAAGAGGGCGGGGTGCAGGACCGTCAGGTTATTGCTGCTCAGGTAGAGCTTGACCAGCCCCTTGAGGCCTCTGAACACACCGGCCGGCAGATGGGTGAGGGCATTGTGCGAGAGCATGAGGGACCCAAGGCTGGTCAGGTTGGCAAAGGCTGCCTCGGGGACTGTCTCCAGCTGATTGTGGGACAGGGACAGGCTGACCAGGCCGGGGGACTGGGTGAAGAGGCCAGCAGGCAGTGTCTGCAGCGCATTGCCCTGTAGGCTCAAGAAGGTCAGGTTGGGCAAGGCCGAGAAGACAGACCCAGGCAGGTGACCGATGGCATTGTGCTGCAGCCACAGCTTCTCCAGGCAGGAGAGCTGAGCGAACACTTCTGGGGGCAGCTCGGAGATGGAGTTTCCATCTAGGAAGAGTTCCTGCAGGCTGCCCAGACGGCTGAAGAGCCCCCGGGGCAGACTTGCCAGCTGGTTGTTGCTCAGCCTCAGGGTCTGCAGGCGGCCAAGGGGGTGGAAGAGCTCCTCGGGCAGGTAGGCCAGGAGGTTCTGTGCTAGGTTGAGGGTCTTAAGACATCTCAGAGGCTGGAAAAGCCTCTGGGGCAGGGTCTGGAGCCGGTTGCCCTGCAGCTGGAGGGACTCCAGGCCATCCATGTGCTGGAAGAGGCCCTCGGGCAGAGCCTCCAGCATGTTGAAATTGAGGGTGAACTTGCTCAGCGAGATCAGGTTGGAGAAGATGTCGGCGCTGAAGTTGGAGAAGTTGCCCCCGGTGATCTCCAGATCCTGGAGCCCCGGAAGGCCCCCGAAGGCATCCGGCCTGAAGTGGCACACCCGGGTGTTGAGGAAGACCACCTTGGTCAGGTTGGGGCTGCTGCTGAAGGCCCTGGAGCCCACCACAGTGAACGAGGTCTCCACAAAGATGATGTCTGTGGCGTGTGGCGGGATGTCCAGTGGGACGGCGGCGAGCCCCTCATCCGAGCAGAACACCTCCCGGATGAAGCAGTCACAGCCCTGGGGGCAGGGCAGGGTGGGCCTGGCCAGGAGCAGGAGGCAGGCCCAGCACAGCCAGGCTCCGGGCAGCATCTCCTACACCCAAATTGGAAAGAAAAACAAAAGCAGCACCTTCATCGAGGGCAGGCAGCCCAGTGACCAGCACACCCATCAGAGAGCCAGAAGCCTGCTTATGCTTCTGATAGTTGTTCTCATAGGGCCTCACAGCAGCCTTGCAAGATCAGCAAGACCACAGTTCTAACCTCCTGACAGCAAGGCTGTCGCCTGTGGGTTACTGTCAGGACCTAGACCCTGGTCTCCTGGACTAGCCGTGTTCTTTCCAGATTGGAGGGAAGAGGTGGAAAGTGAAAGTGAAAAGTGAAAGTGAAGTTGATTAAGTCACTCAGTCGTGTCCAACTCTTTGCGACCCCGTGGACTGTAGCCCACCAGGCTCCTCCATCCATGGGATTCTCCAGGCAAGAATACTGGAGTGGGTTGCCATTTCCTTTTCCAGGGGATCTTCCTGACCCAGTGGTCAAACCCAGGTCTCCTGCATTTCAGGCAGATACTTTACCATCTGAGCCACCAGTGAAAAGGAAAGAGGTAGGAATAAGACCAAAAGGCATGGAAGAAGGGTATGAAAGGAGACCATGGGTACTGCAGAATTTTTAAGATAATATGTAAGATATGGGCAGATTATTCCTGAGTTGGAAATTTTTAAACCATAACTTTTCCTGAGCTTCCAAACCTCAGCACATTCCAGAACCTAATTATGAGGAGTTCTTCCCATCAGCTCTTTGCATAGCTGAGGCTGAGAGCGGCCAACGGGATATGATGGGCTCTTATCTTGAAATGAGTCTGTGTTCTCTTCAGCACTGCCGTCAAAATGCTCCCCTCACATCACCAGCACCTTGGAGCCCACAAAACTTTCCAACACTATGCGGACAAGAAGGTCCCAGAGGCGCATATTCTACAGACCCGTAGGTATTTTTTTGGGGGGGTTTTGCTTTAAATAAGGGAAGGCAACCAAGTTTATAGTTCACTAAATATACAATTTTTTGAATGCCAGTATCCATTCACAGGTCACAAATTGGTGATACAGCTTATAATCCTATTTCCCTTGCCACTCAATTTTTTTTTTTTTTTTTAATGTATGAACCACTAGTTGGCATATTGACACTGAGAAATAGCACATTAAATGTTTCCAGATTTCAGGATGACTTAGGGGCTTTGGGCTCACATTCTCACATGACAAGACCAACGGGGTCTTAATTGCCTCATTATGGGGTTTGCACCACCAGGTCACTATTGCTCCCACCCACATCAACATGTAGGTGGCGCATAGTGATTCAAGTTCTGTTCATTGGAATCCCAGCTCATTCCAGTGTTCTAGCTATGTGGCCTTGGATGTGTGTTTCAACTTCCTTATCTGTAAAATGAGAACAATAACCATGTGCTAACCATGTTGGAATAATCAGAGGATTAAATGAGTAAATATAGGTAAAGATTTTAGGACAGTGTCTGAAAGTGTAATTAATAAGCTGTGTTAACTATCGTTAAAGGGTGCAAACCACCATCATTACAGAAGAGATTATTTGAACACCAAAAAAAGGAGGAATAACAAAATGCCCTTTGGATAGAATATATTTAAAGACAGAAAGAAGGAAAGGCAGAAAAAAGAGAAAACCCTCACAATATAAATCATAATTTTTTTCAGTTTACCTATCTTCAGCCAAGAGCTCAATTGGCTCCCTTTTGGGGAGCCTTGGCCCCAAGCACCAGAGAAGGCAAGAGCACCCCACTCCAGTACTCTTGCCTGGAAAATCCCAGGGATGGAGGAGCCTGGTGGGCTCCAGTCCATGGGGTCGCTAAGAGTAGGATACGACTGAGCAACTTCACTTTCACTTTTCACTTTCATGCATTGGAGAAGGAAATGGCAACCCACTCCAGTATTCTTGCCTGGAGAATCCCAGGGACAGAGGACCTAGTGGGCTGCCATCTATGGGGTCGCACAGAGTCAGACGCGACTGAAGCGACAGCAGCAGCAGCAGGCCCCAAGCACACTTTGCTGGCTGCCTCTCTGCTGCCTTCTGCTGGCTGCCTTCTCCATCACAAGATTCAGCTTGGGCCAAAGGGCTCCACAAGCAAACACAGTGCTTTCAAAAAGCCGCCTGAGACCTCTTCCCACTCAGACACTCAATAACCCTCAGTTTTCCCAGGAATTTTTCTGCCTAATCAATAGAGAAGGAACAATTTCTCCCTAAGAAAGCACATAACTCCCTGGAGGCTCCTATGTAAGCCACAGGAAGTGGATTTTATACAGAGGTTAGGAAGGTCTCTAACAGTGATGGCACCAGACTGCCACGCAGGACACACTAGGGAAAGGGACAAGCCTCCTGGTCCTATCGCCCCCACCCCCAGACCAGAGTTACAGAGCTCAGCTTTAGCCTGAGACTTATCCTCTCAAGATTGGATGCACAGAACACAAATAAGCAGCAGAGGACCTGGCTAAAGAAGGATGGGGTAGCCATGGTCGCCTCCACTCACCCACTCATATCTGCCACCTGGGCTGCCCCTCGACTCCTACACAAACCCTTGGGGATCCTCACAGAAGGCTTCCCTGACCCCAGGAAGGAGGCGCCTGGCCGCATCTTAGCAACCTAGCATGGTCCTCTGAAGAATGGATTCTCACAGCTGTCTTTTTTGTGAGAAGATAGAGTGATCGCTGTCTAGCATAGAGTCATCACTCTATGCTCAGCATCCAGCACAGTGTTGACGCACGGTGGGCTTGGCTAGAGTTTCTTGAGCCAACTCCTCCACAGTTGGGACGAGCAGCGTTTAGGGCAGAACTGCCTCTCCCAGAATGGTTCCAGCCTGGAGAGAATGACCACAGCCAGGCATGAACGAGGTCCTGAGGCCTCCTGCCTACACCCCTGCCAACCAGAGGGTAAGAGAGGAGCAGTCCTTGTCTGTAACACGCTGTGATGTTATCAACATGCCGGGCCTCTTCCTGCTAACCCCTTCAGTCTTTGCTTCTCAAAGGGCAGTTTCCTGGAGAAATCCCATTAGAATGGACACAAAGTCCCCAGGGACCATCTGGCCAGCTTCGTCAAGAGAGAAAGGCCAGGCTCCCAGGGGTCCACAGTGGGCCCTTGGTTAGAACCGAGATCTGGTCTCCCTGATCGCTCCTGCTGGAAGAGCTGTGACCAAAGCAGGAGGTGCCCGTGAACGAGGGGTCATGGAGAGACTGTGCCCCACCTACCCCACTCCGTGCCTCTAACTTCTAACCCACTGTAACTTGGAAATAATACCCTTTATAATTTTCCAAAAGAAGACATAACTAGAGAATTCAAGACTTGAGTCAAAACTATGGCATCAGAGGCACAGAAAATCAAGTGTAAACAAATCAGCTTAGGCTCAAGCACGGCTGGGGGAGGTGGGGGAAGCCTCTCTGATATAGGGAGCTGAGCTAAGGGGCGAATCCCACCTGCTAGCTCCTAGAGCTCTCATCATGATCCTTGGCAGATGGAGACACTCCCAGAACAGGGAAACCAGGGCTTCCAGAGCTAGAGCGACTGGGAGCTAAAGTTAAGAAGTGCAGGCCAGAATCTATTCCCGTGGCCTGAGCTTTCAGCCAGGTGCTTGCAGCGACACCACAAGGCTCCTGGAACAGGCAGACCCCTCCTCACATTCCCGAGACCCACAGTGAACATAAACAAGGGACCTGGCCTACTGCCTGGTCCCTCCTCTTCCCACCCAACTCTCTCTGGTACTGTAAGTAGAGAGCCCATAGTTGCCCCAGCACCCCACAAGCCTACGGGCATGCACTTCCATGACAAGAGTCGGCTTAGGGAAGATGAAGCTGGGATGTGCCCCACATAAGCCCTGGGTCCTGGGTCCCTGCAGCAGGGTTTCAAATATGGTTGAAACCTCTGGTTGGGCATATCCCTTTGATCTTGCAAACTTCTCACTCTTTGGGGTGCCATGGTAAGAGGAGAGCCAGAACAGGGCTTCAAAAGTTTCAGGGCAAGATCCTCGTACCCCAGTCTATTGGGGCAGAAGGAAGTGGAGGATAGTAGTCACAGTGAGAACACTGATGGTTTCCAAACACTGATGATCCACTCCCAGCCCAAGACTCACTCTCACATCCCTCTAGAATGGCTAAGAGTTTGTGCTCTAATGTCAGACAGTCTGGGTTCAAATTTTATCTCCACCCCTTATTAGCTGTGTGGCCTTGGCTAAATTACTTAAACTCTCTGTGCTTCAATTTCTTTATCTTCAAAATAGCAAACTTCAACACTACCTTCCTCATGGGTTCTGAGGACTGAGTAAGAAAACGCACTGAAAGCTCCCAACCCAGAGCTAGGCACAGAAAGGACTCCCAGTGACAGGAGCTCAGGCCAGCCCCAGCTCTGGGCTGAAGTAGCCACAGGAGTCAGCTAAGGAGAAACGGATGGGATCATCCGAGCGCCTCACTGGTAGACCCAAGAGAGGCCCCTTTAAAAACTTTCTGGCTCTTTCCTCCCAGCCAGCGGAAATGGGTCACTGTTTTGTGCTTGGTTTAGTGGAGCTTGGATTCTGATGACTCTGGTCAGGATGTCCTGGACTTGGGCCCCTTCCCCAAACCACCCTTGAGAGCAGGTCACCAGGGACTTAGGAGACGGGGAACATCCCTGCCTAGGTACCTCGGAGGCTGGCACCAGAGGGGACGGTGGGGCAGCAGCCGGAAGATTCAAGCTTGTCACCTGACAAACCACCTCTGTATTTGTGCAGAGAGCAGCAAGATACCCACAAAAATGTTCCATGCTTTCAGCAAGCCACAGAAGCCTGGCTTTTTGAGGGTGGGGGATGTAACTGGCTGCAAATGGACTCTTCCCTCTTCTCAAATTGCTTTTGTGTTGGTACATTTCTATGTCATCCACCACAAAGCCAACCCTCACTCCTTCCAGAGGGTGATGAGAGCTCAGAGCCCAGCCCAAAAAAAAAAAAAAAAGCCCCAGGGGCTTGCCCCTTGACTGGGATATCTACATCAGGGGCTGTCTCACCAACACGGTTGGATTTTGCCCTTGGGCTCCACTACATCTGGGGGCAAGAAAAAGGGCTTCCAAGGCTCATCTGGAGCCCCTGACTGCCTCACCCAGGTTCCCGGGACCCCTGTCTCCTTTGTTCTCAACCAGAGAAATAAGCCAAGTGGCTGAGGCTGGGGGACCTGGGCTGGGCTCGTGCCTCAGGCCCCTCCCCACCAACCAACCCCGCCCCGCACCCCCCAAAACACACAGTGCAGTAATCCCTCAGAGTCCCAGTTTCCATACTTGTAAATAGAGAACAGTCGTGAAAATAAAACCCACATTACATACTGTTAGGGCTATTGTGGCAATTAAATGAGATAATTGGCCATGGGTTTGTGATACTCTGATATAATAAATATATATTTGGTCTTCCTCTTGGTTCCTGGCACAGAGCTCCAGAAACCTTTGGAATATCCTGAGTAATAAGAGAGAAATGTCTTTGCTATTCATAATAAGACCCTTCCACCCACACTGGAGGCTAAGTTAACGAAGTGACTCAATGGCTTCAGATTATACACAAACATATTTGCAGCAGTTATCACTGACGAACAGAATTAATTGCAGGTGATTCTCATTTTTTCCTTTTGCTTAATCATATATTTTCAACTTTAAAAAATAATAAACAGGCATCACTGTTGTCATAAGAGTGAACGTTATTAAGAAAATCATATAAAACATGAAGCATGGTTCCAAGCACACAATAGGTGCTTCCTTGATTCTTTCCTTCCTTGCAATTACATTGCAGAGACTCAACGAAATTTGTCTGTCTACTGTGTCATGGCTTCTTTTTTTTTAATTTTTAAAAATTGAAGTATAGTTGATTTACAATGTTGTACCAGTCTCTGCTGTATAGCAAAGTGGTTCAGTCAGACATATATAGATATTCTTTTTTGTATATTCTTTTCCATTATAGTTTCTTGAAGAGAACGAACATTCTGAAGTAAGAGCAGGTTGTGAACCTGGCACTTTCCTTTCCACAAATGCTCCCCATGGGCCCCACCTCTGGTCCTTGATTACATAGTCCCCTCCACTTTAGAAGGCCCACCCTGACCTTTCCCTATCGCTCCCTGTCCCCATTCTCCCCATCCTGCGGGACAGCATAAGTCACATTTCCTCTGGGAAGCCTTCCTTGCCTGTATCTCCTTTGAGTCCCTCAGGAACTTGTCTTCTATTGACCATGAGGGTCCTTCTTCTCTGCCTTCTAGTCAGTTGCACCACCTGACTAGGAGCCTCTGGGATGGCGGTGGACAGGCAGAGGTCTTGAGATCGCAGCATCCCTTACCTGGCCGTGCACCCCAGTACCTGACTCAAAGTTGAGCACAGATAGGTGCTCAGGCCCTGGGTGCCAAATGGAACTGAATGTGTCTGCGGCTCTCGTGAGCCTGTATCTAGGGCCTTAGTCTTCATCCTGCTTCAGGGATTGGGGCGTTATTGGCACTGCGCCCTGTGTGCAAATTCTGATACCACTCCCTACTGGCTGCGTGGGATTGGGCAGTTCACTCCATTTCTCTAGGCCTCAATTTCCCACTGCCTGGTTATAGCCCATCCCTTGGTATTAAAATTAGCACTCAGTTGGATGACAATATGCTAAATTAGATGGTAAATAATAAAGCACTTAATACAGTGCAGGGTATATAATAAATGTTTGACTAAAAGGTAGCCACATGCACATTTTATTTCAACTTTATCATCCAAACCAGGACACTTCTGAGAATAAAAGAGGAGCTATTGATAATTATGGGCTTCCCTAATGGCTCAGTGGCAAAGAATCCACCTGCGATACAGGAGTCATGAGTTCTATCCCTGGGTCAGGAAGATCCCCTGGAGAAGGAAATGGTGACCCACTCCGGTATTCTTGCCTGAGAAATCCCAAGGACAGAGGAGCCTGTCAGGCTACCGTCCATGGGGTTACAAAAGAGTCAGTCACGACTTAGTGACTTTGTTGTTGCTCAGTCACTAAGCCGTGTCTGACTCTTTATGCCAGAAGGACAGACATAAGCAAGGGTGGCGTCAGGCCAAGTGGAACATGTGTCACACTACTTATCCTTCCCATTCACTGGCAGCTCCCTGAGCACAGGGACCAGATCACCCTCATCTCAGAACTCCCCTGCCACAACCTGCCTCCAGCCCCAATGCAGCACGACCCTGGCTGAGCAGCCCTCAGGGACTTCCCCTACCCTGGCACAGAGGTGCAGCCTGCCTGGAGTCGGGGATATGCTCTGAAATCTGGGACAAGTGGCCAGCCCATCTCCTGCCCCTGAGCTGGGACCCCAGATTCCTCCCATGCCCCCATGTCCCCTGTAGTCTTGTAGTGACCATACCGTGAGGGGCTTACAGGTGGGGACCAGCTGCCCTGGCTCTTCCTCTGGAGCAGAAGGGCCTCTGAGGTGGTCAGTGGTCAGCACGAACCCAGCAGCCCTGGCGCTGATCAAAGTTCCAGGCAGAGGTTCCTCCCCTCACGTGGCCTGAGCATTCCTGGAATGTCACCAGCGTCACAGGACAGCAGGAGAGAGTCTAGGCAAGGCCTCTGAAGATTACAAAACGACCCTGAACTCTTACCATGGACAGATCCTTGTTGGAGCCAAAATCCAGCCAAGGTTACAGGTTTGGCATTTTTAGGACCCCAGGGGAATCCATCAGGCCCTAGAAAGTTCCCAGTAGGCTGCTCTGGGGTGAGCACTGGGATCAGGGGTTAAAACTTATATCCCTTCCTGTGCTAGACAGGCTGACCACAGCTGGGCAGCCAGCCACAGGCACCTGCAGACTCCCAGTGCCAGGAGAAATCCTAAGAGGTCTGCAGCTTTGCTGTCCTTCTGTAGCTGTTTATTGAATGCTTATGTTTCTAAACCCTTTCTGAGTTAAAACGGGGGAGTGATATAGGGAGGTGAATTTTGGCTCAGTATGGACAGGAACGCATTCACTGCTGAGATTATCCAGGGATGAAAGCAGTTGCACGAGGAGGCAGTGATTTTCTGGCCTTGAAGGTATTCATGCAGGGGCTGCAGAGCAGAGTGAGGAGAGCGTGTGAGTGTGTGTGTTCATTCGTATGCACTTGTGTGAAATCAAACAACGGGTCTGTGCTGCTGGCAGGACCCTGGGCAGATGTGCAGGTGTGGAGGGCAGGTTTGTATTAAGAATTCCAGGCATCTTTTGGGAGATGGGAGATAGGCGCTCACTGTTCTTCCGTTGTTGGAATTCCAGGCTCCCATCTTGAGTGGATGGGCTCAGTGGTTAGGGAAGGTGCATAAGGCCCTGTCCCAGTCATTGATAGGGTCTTGCTTTGTGAGACAGTGAATACACTACTGACCCTCGCCAGGTCCAGCCTCCTGGGACAGGGTTACACCCGGCAGAAGGGATTGAAGAGCTAAGAGAGCCCAGGAAATATGGTTTGAAGCCCTCTTCCCGGGCACGGCAGTGGGATGAAGGGACAGAGAAAAGATTACCCTTCTCATAAACCCTGGACTTGCACCAGCAACGGTAACAACTCCCGAACCTGGAGGCCTGAAAAGGTCCCAGGGACTTCTGGACACCTGGAGAGTCACCTTCACTCACAATGTGTCTTCTGAGAGCCTGGGGCTCACTGAGCCTGGGTGCTAGGCACTGTAAGAGTCCAGATGTGTGCAGGAGAGTCCTACCCATCAAAGCTAGTGTGCACCTGTGTGTGCATGAGTGTGAATGCATGTGCACTTTGATGAATGTTGAGGGAAATTCACTGCCTTTCTGAGACATAGAAGAAGCTCCTGGTTGGGAGTGGAGGCCTGGTTGTCTTGCAAGCTCAGCCACTAGTTCACTAGGTGACTATGAGAAATTCATTTCCTGTCCTGATCTTATTTTCTCCATCTATAAAATGGGTTGAGCCTATTCCTAAGGCCCCATCCAGCCATAGTGACCTCAAGACATCATTTTGATCCCACTTGCTTTCCAAAAGCCTTTCCCAGCCCTGAATATCTGGTGTCTGTGAAGAGCTGTCTGGGTCAGCCTTGCATTCGTGTGACAAGCATAGAATCAACAGCGAGATCCCTTAGCCAAGGCGCCCATAGGAACACATGTGTCCTTAGTATACCATTTATTGTCGATTCTGTACTCCAAATCTGTTACAAGCAGCATCCAGCAAAGAAGGACCCCCCACCTCGCCCACCAGGGCTCACACTCTATAAAACCCTGGGGGCCTAGAAAGCTCTAAATACATCACCAAGCACCTGGGACTATTTGCAATGGTTCCCTAAGTGAGGCAAAATCGATCCACTTTTGAAGGCAGCATGAAGGCGATGAGTTGGTGAGAACAATCCCTCCTTGGGTGAAGAAGAAAGTTCAGACGGGGAGGAGTTTGGCCTGGAGGAGTGCCCACCCCGCCCCTCTCTGAACCACAGCCATGACCTCCTCCCCAAGATCACCACTGCCTCCCCAGCAACTCCAGTTCAATTCCAACTGTGGGATCTGTGGGTTGATTTCCTTGAGTGATTCGTAGCTAAAGGCAGGCTACCGCCCATGTCTCTCTAGCAACTCCAGTTATCTTGTTATCTGTAGTTGCCTCCTCTTCATAAACTTCCTGAGTCTGGAAATGATTCCTAACACTTCACTACACAGACATCTGTGACAATGCTGTTGCCGCCCATGAAGAGTTCTGAGAACGGCGTTGTGCCTTTAAATCCTGGTGAGGAGGAAAAATATACACTCAGCCCAACAGTCCCTTGAGGAAAGCCAGTTTTTCTTTAATGGATGGATGAGTTTAACTTTTCCTGTATTTACAAAGCTTTGGATCCACACAGTACCAGGTGGGGTCGAATAGCTAAGATTACGGGGAGCAACAAGACAGTGACTCCCATTTTCCTTGGTTTAGCAATGAAAGCCTAGGACAGGCCATGAATTCTTGTATGAGCTTAAAGAGAGAAGGAACACTCACAGCCTGTTAAATCATGTTGCAGAAGCAAGAGGTTTTAGATCCTCACACGTGCACCGCTCCTGCACAGGGCTGTTGTGAGGGTTAAAAAGAAAATGCCTGCTAAGTGCTTTGAAGGGTATCTATGCAGAGTAAACATTTTTGAAAAACAGTGGTTCTAAGCAGTTTTTATTATCTTTCCTCCAATATTTACCCTCCACTCCAAATGGAGAACTGACAAGGAGGACTAGAAGCCAATGAGCTATGGAGAAAAGTGAACTCAACTCTGGGGAACCAAGCAGCTCACTTCAGCCCCAAGAAGTGAGCAAATGCCAAGAGCCAAGAGCCTGTTGGAAAGGAAACTCCACCCACCTTTTCTGGCAGCTTCCTGACCAGACAACATGGTTTAGAGAGACCACATGGCCTGCCAAGGAAGAGAAGGCTCAATGGTTCCCTCCCGTCTCTGATGGAGAAAAGACCAGGGGCACTCAGAAGGTCAGGAAAAGGGTCCACCAGCCCCACCTAGGGTGCTTCCCTGGGGAGTCATCTGAGGACAGCTGCCCTCAGGCCAGCCTTTGATCTGGAGACATATGAGGTATCTTGGGCCAGAGAGGAAGATATTCCAAGGTCGTGGCCAATGCTATTAATACCCAGGGGTCTGGGCTCAGCTTGACAGGTCACACTGGATGACGAAGACTCCTTCCTTACCTTTCTGATATCTCTGGCCCACTTGTACCCTTGCACAATGACCCACCTTACATGGAGTCCTTTGAAGAATGCAGTGCCAAACTATGCTTCCTGTCTGGAGGAGAGTAGGCCACGCTTCCCCTTTGGGGCCCAGGATCAACAAGGCAGGTCACCATTGGGAATGATGCTCAAGCCCCAAGCTCTAGGCTCATTTCTTTTTGGACCCTGGCAAACCCTGGTACATGTCTGCCAAGTACTATACATATTTTGCAAACATTTTGGAGACCCGGATTTACCTTGATGAGATAATGTCTTTTGCCTCTAACAACATCTCTCCCAGATTTCCTGTGACAGAGAGTGAAAAGCTACAAAATGCACTAGCTCTTAACACACATCTGCTCCTGGACTCTTCGTCGGGGCCTGTCAGCACCATGCTGTTAAGGCCAAAGTGGATTTCTTATTTGTCTCGTGCAGCAGAGGGAACTAGTAAAGGCCAGTCAGGATTGATGGCAGATTTCCAAATCTGTACAGTATTGGCTTCAGCTCCTTTCTGGGAAGACACAGACACCTGAAAGTCTCCATTTCACTGTTTCTATTTCTAAAGTGGTATACCAGTTGTCCAGAGAAAGACATGCATCGTCATGAGTGTACTTTCTTTACCACTGTGAATATGTGTGCAGCAGGAATGGTGGCCAGGGCAGGTATTCATGTGACTGCAACACTGAACCAAAGCACTCAACTGTTGTAACCAGACTACAGGCAGGGGGAAGCTTCAGAGTGGTCCCTGACCCAGTCTGACCTGTCTGTGTATCCGTGTTGCCTGCTGTGTGTGAGAATGCTGAAGTTCAGTTTCTAGCTGACTGTAATGTCTATGAAGAATTTTACCATGACCAGAAGGATTGCTAGGTTCTATTATACTTGGCTGTCCAATTAAAGGATCTCATCCCTGAGCTATTTCACTTCCCCAGATGCAGAGTGAAAATTAAAAACAGATATAGGGCGTCTCATGCCCATAAAAGGCCCAAGCAGAGGAACCTCCAATGAGCAACAGACAGCTTGTTGGCAGGGTACGGTGTGTGGTTGCATGGGCCTCTCTAGTTGAGATGCTTCTGACCTGCCCAGTCTGGGTGCCTGAAGGTCTGGCATTGAATACAATTTCCTGTTCAGGCCAGAGTATACCTACATCTTCTCCTCCACTGCTGGTAGCTGGGCCTTTGCAAGGACTGGCTGCAGGGGGAGGGCAGGCAGGGGCCTATCCTGGTCTGTGGGGAGCCAGTTTCCAGGTAAGTCCATACCATCTCCACAAGCCCCAGTCTTCTCCAGTAAAAGCCCCAGATGGAGGATCCTGGTGATGTCTCGTTTCTTGAACTGGGTACTAATCACACAGGTGTGTACAGTTTGTGAAAATCCATCAAACCTTACACTAGCATGCTCCCACTTTTCTGTATGTAGGTTACATTTCCAGAAACAGTTAGAAGAGAAAAACCTTGCAGGTGAACACAAGGATCCCCAGGTACCAGACTGCTTTCTCCATCCAATACCAATAAGCTGACTTTCATGTTTTGGGGAGGTCAGAACTTCTACATGATTTTATTCCTTAAAGGACTAAAATTTTCAAAGCAAAGTTTGCAGTTCAGAAATATTCTCTAAAGAGGCAAAACTTGTTTCACCGGTGCCTTTCTTCTTTTTCCAGATAAAAATCACAAGACAGATACTGATGATGGCTCTGTCTTCAGAAACTGAGCAGCCTCAGTTTTCCCTTTCTCTCTATCATAGCATCCTGAAAGCCAGGGCATTTGGCAGTTCTTGGAAAAGCAGCTAAAAGGTTTGAAGCCTCCTTTGAGGAGAAAAGTCACCTTGTCTTCAGGGGCAGGAAATGAAGAAAGACTTTTCATTTGAGGGGACAGGGTGGAGCCATGCCACAAACAAGATGAGCAAAGAAGGGGAATCAACTTACATAATACTTGGGAGAGGGGCTGTCCCGGTGGAGAACTATTTCCACAAAGTGGCAGGTGTGTGATAACTGTGTCTATGGAGGCCAGTGGGGGCACAGACACAGGGAAGGCACGTTTTGGAGGAGAGCTGGTGAGCTTTAGAGGAGGGGCTTTCTTGAAAGAAGCCTAGGCATGTGAATTGGGACCACCACAGGATTTTTTCCATGGCAGGTTAGATCTCCCTGGTAGTAAGAAGGTTCTGCCAGAACCTCATCTACAGGAGAACCAGGCAGGTCAGGAAAAGGTAGGGATGCCTTTCTCTAGGGGACCCGAGAGAGAGGGACAGGGGATGGTCTGTGGACCCAGAGGTGAAGGCAGCACGGTGAAATCCCAGGTCCTCTGGGGTCCCACTGTCCCCTAGCCCTTCCTCCAGCCCTCCTCTCTAACACTCATTGGGTGCCTTCATCTGCATCAGGACCGCGTGGCTCCTCTTCTTGCAGCAGCAACAGCAGATGCAGGCAGCCAGGGAGCAGGCCAGTGCAATGATGCCGATGACAATGGCGGCAATGGCCAGCCCTCTCTGGGCCCGGGGCATGTCCCCTGGGCCACGACTAATGGGGGTCTCAATGGTGGTCAGATCGGTGTAGTCCTGTGAGGGGCTGGTGAAGTCAGTGGTGGAGGAGATGGAGGTGGTGTCGGGGTAGCTGGACGTGTCCGGGTATGTCGGCGTCCCTGGGTAGCTGGGCACCGCGGGGACCACTGAGCCCTGCACACTGGGGACAACAACATTGATATTGATGATGATGAGGGACTGGCCACGGACACTGGCTGGGCTGAAGCACACAGGGACGCTGTCTGTCCCCAGCCTGGCCTTGTTGAGCAGGAGCCAATTGTGGAGCGGAAGGATGTCTGAGTCACACCTCCAGGGGTTGTCATAGAGCCGCAGCTCACACAGCTTCCCCAGGTGATCGAAGATGCCCAAGGGCAGGTTCTCCAGCTGGTTGTTCTGCAGCTGGATGGTCAACAGGTTATTGACGTTGGCGAAGAGGTTTCCGGGGAGCTGCCGAAGGCGGTTGTTCTGCAGGGAGATGTTCTGCAGGTTGACCAACATGCGGAAGATGCTTCCATCCAGCTCCTGCAGTGCATTGGTGTGGAGGGACAGCTCCCGCAGCTCCACCAGCCCATTGAAGGCATCCGGGGAGATGTAGCTGATCTGGTTGCGGCTGAGGATCAGGACCTGAAGCTGGCTGAGGCTGCTGAAGACATTATCCGGGAGGGAGGTGATGTGGTTGTCGTAGAGCCACAGCTCCCGCAGGTTGTGCATGGGTCCAAAGATGCCAGGAGACAGCTCTTTCAGGGAGTTCCCAAAGAGCGTGAGCCGGTTGAGCTGGGGCAGGTGCAGGAAGATGCCGGGGGGCAGCTGGGAGATGTGGTTGTTGGACAGGTAGAGCTTCTGGAGGTTACGGTTGTTGTGGAAGAGGCCAGGGGACAGCATTCCAATCTGGTTCTGCTGCAGGGCCAGCTCTTGGAGGTTGCTGAGCCCATCAAAACAGCCCATGGGGATGTCTGAGAGTCTGTTCTCATACAGCCGGAGGACCTGAAGGTTGCTCAGGCGCTGGAAGACCCGGGGTGAGAGGTGGGTGAGGCTGTTCTTGCCTAGATTGAGCTTGGTGAGGCCCACCAGGTGGTCAAAGACCCCATCAGGGATGTACTCCAAGTGGTTGCCATGCAGCTGCAGCTCCTTGAGGTTGCTGAAGTGGGTAAAGTGGGCCGGCTGGATCTGCACCAATTGGTTGCTGGACAGCAGGAGCGACTCGAGGTTGTCCAGGCCCTGGAAGAGGCCAACAGGCAGGATCTGGAGCTTGTTGTTGGCAAGGCTGAGGTAGCGCAGCGAGCCGAGGCTGCGGAAGGCACCGGGAGCAATGTGGGCCAGCTCGTTCTTCTCTATCCGCAGCGCGATCAGGGCCGAGATGTTAAGGAAGGGGGACTCATTGAGTTCGGTGATGTGTGTGTTGAGGATCTGCAGGCTCATGGCGTTCCAGGGCAGTGGGGTGGGCACCACCGCGATGCGTGCCCCTGTGCACTCCACCTGGGAGGCCCTGGAGCAGGTGCACTCGCTTGGGCAGCCATAGAAGGCCAAACCTGCAGCCCAGGCCTGGCAGCCCACCAGCAGAAGGAGGTAATGCTTCGGTAGCATGGCCTCTGCAAGGGGAGAGAGAGCATGCGGGTCAGGACTGCCTCACCAACATTGCCCCTACTTTTAAGCCAGCATCAACCTTGGGTGCCAAACACTGGCTTGCCTTTGAACCCCATGACCACGTGCCCATCTCATGCTACCTATAGGTTGATCTGCAAGCCTCTTCATCTTCCCCGCCGGCCTTCCTACTTCCAGTCCGCTGCCCAAGCAACCTAGAGGGCTCTTCATCCTCATCCAAATCTTTCCCGCACTTCACATGCCTCCACCTTAGGATTCCGTGAGTTGGCTTTAGTCGCCCTCCAATGCCGGTGGTTTCCCCAGCCTCCTCCCCAGCCCAGCCACAGAGGCACATATGGCATCCCCTGTGACCCCGTCTGCTTCCTCACTACTCAGTAGGCTTCACAAGGGCAGGGCTGCTGGTGCCCCATCCCAACGAGTTCCTTAAGTCAGGAACAGTATCTTATCCATCTCTGTGTCCCTCTCAGTTCCTGGACTTGCTGGCTGAACATGGCTTCCTCAGGAGAAACCAATAGGAAATGAGAACAAATAAACCAGGCCTGAACCAGGCGGAAGATGCTGAGGCCATGAACACGGAGGCTGCTGAGAGGAGCTGCGGCAGCCAACAGAGTGGGACCATGCAGTGATCTGGTGGAAAAGACTGCAGGGAAGCTCAGTTTTTGCTCTCCCTGGGCCCTGCCCTGCCCCATCACCACCGGCAACAGCCTGCCCCTGTGTTAACCCTTTCACAGGTGCTTCATCAAGGTTTAATGCAAACCACCTTCCCAATAAAAGGAAGTTATCCACACCACTTCCTGTCTCGCTGAAAGGACCGCTGTGCGTCAGCTGACATCTGGAGTCTGACTTCTGGGTACCAGTACCACTTTCCAAAAGAAACATCGAGTGGCCTTAAGTAAGTCCGAGAAAATTTAGGATGTACTCTGAGCTGAGAGGGCTTCCCTGGTGGCTCAGACAGTAAAGAATCTGCTTGCAGTGTGGGAGACACTGGTTTGATCCCGGAGTCAGGAAGATCCCCTGGAGATGGGAATGGCTACCCACTCTAGTATTCTTGTCTGGAGAATTCCATGGACAGAGGGGCCTGGCAGGTTATAGTCCAGGGGCTCACAAAGAGTTGGACACACTGAAAGGTGGTAGGTAGGCCCAAATGTTCCCTCAGACATGGTACTGATCTGAGAATGGATCCAAAGTCATGGAAGTTTTGGTATTTGAGTTCAGGCCTATAAACTATATAGAAAGTGGAAAATGGGGCATGGGGGTTGGGCCCTATGTGAATATTTAAGGACCACTAACTAGTTTATTTTTGGGGGCTCCAAAATCACTGCAGATGGTGACTGTAGCCATGAAATTAAAAGACGCTTACTCCTTGGAAGAAAAGTTATGACCCACCTAGATAGCATATTGAAAAGCAGAGACATTACTTTGCCAACAAAGGTCCGTCTAGTCAAGGCTATGGTTTTTCCTGTGGTCATGTATGGATGTGAGAGTTGCACTGTGAAGAAAGCTGAGCGCCAAAGAATTGATGC
The DNA here is from genome assembly GCF_000754665.1 of Bison bison bison. NCBI lineage: Eukaryota > Metazoa > Chordata > Mammalia > Artiodactyla > Bovidae > Bison > Bison bison. The sequence goes on along the minus strand of NW_011494604.1, from coordinate 6,852,539 downwards.
TTTTGAACTGTGGTGTTGGAGAAGACTCTTGACAGTCACTTGGACTGCAAGGAGATCCAACCAATCCATTCTAAAGGAGATCAGCCCTGGGTGTTCTTTGGAAGGAATGATGCTAAAGCTGAAACTCCAGTACTTTGGCCACTTCATGCAAAGAGTTGACTCATTGGAAAAGACTCTGATGCTGGGAGGGATTGGGGGCAGGAGGAGAAGGGGACGACAGAGGATGAGATGGCTAGATGGCATCACTGACTCGATGGACGTGAGTCTGAGTGAACTCCGAGAGTTGGTGATGGACAGGGAGGCCTGGCGTGCTGCAATTCACGGGGTTGCAAAGAGTCAGACACAACTGAGCGACTGAACTGAACTGAACTGAACTAGTTGTTTGGGCTTCCCTGGTGGCTCAGAGGGTAAAGCGTCTGCCTGCAATGCGGGAGACTCGGGTTCAGTCCCTGGGTCAGGAAGATCCCCTGGAGAAGGAAATGGCAACCCACTCCAGTACTCTTGCCTAGAAAATCCCATGGACAGAGAAGCCTGGTAGGCTACAGTCCATGGGGTCGCTAGATCTTGAATGAAGTTTGAGGCCTCCAGGCTCAGCTTCCTCGCCCTCAGTGATGTCGATAACCACTGTCTCCACCTGAGGCCATTGTGAGGGGAAGATAGGAGAAAGGCTGTGGAGGTGATCTGTACAGCATTGTGAAAATGTGTGAGATGTGCCAAGCTCACCCACAATATGCCCTTATAACCTTGGCATTCTTAGTCAAATGATGAAGGATTTCTGTGTATGTGCAGAGCATCTGTAACTTCCATCTGAGGTTCAAAGAGGTCTTTAACTCCCAAAGGGTTAAGAACTGCTGATCATACATTCCCATCATTTTAAGGGATATAGGAAGCAGGGAAACTGAGGCTTAAAGCCTCAAGCCAAGATCTTCAGATAGCTGATGAGAACTTTGAGTGTTAATGCAGTGCCTCTCCTTGCCTCTCCTTTTAATGAGCAAAAGCCCTGAGTCAGAGGAAAGAATTTCAAATGATGGTCTATAAGGCCATAAACTGACTGGGTAGAAAAGGTATTTCTTTGACCTCTCTTTGCTCCCCTGCACTCATGGGGTCCTGAGCCTGGTCCATAACTCAGAATAGTCCAGGCTTCCTTACCTGGAACTCAGTGCAACCCTCCCCTGTCCCCCAAAAAGTTTACTCTAGGGACAGAACCGAAGTTCATCCCACCTCAGACCTTGATTGTTGCCTTAGTCACAAACCATACAAGCCTTGACCTGCTGTGCTTTCACTTCAAAGACTCAAATAAGTATGTAAAACTGTAGAGAGAAGAAAGAAAAATAACAACTTGACTAATGAAATCAAGATGTAAAGGAAGGGGGCCAGAGTAAGCTATGGACACATTTAAAAGTATAGAACAGTCTTATGGACTCTGTGGGAGAGGGAGAGGATGGGAAGATTTGGGAGAATGGCATTGAAACATGTAAAATATCATG
>NW_011494604.1:6816207-6850916 GCF_000754665.1 Bison bison bison | reverse complement strand
AAAATAATTAAAAAAAAAAAAAAAAAAAAGGATGAACGTGTGTAGGCAAATGTCAGATCCAGAACTTGAGAGCAGAAAATTAACAGCTTAGATAAAGGGCACTGAAAAAAGTGAATTAACATCCACCCTTAGATGTTAGGGCTTTTTAACTGATGGTAACAGAGAAGGAAGGCTGCTCACAAAAGCTAATGTGATTGTAGATTGCATTAATAGAAGTGTTAAGTGTGGAACAAAAGAGGTGATTGTCTTCCTCTACACTGCCCTCATCAGTCCACATCAGCAGTGCTGTTCTCAGTTTCACCCTGAACTTGAAGAAGACCAGTAATAAACTGGTCTCCTGAAGGACTTCTGGAGAAGAGTTTGAGGAGGGTGAAGGGATACAGACACCAGAACATCCTTGCATCCACTGAAGGAACTGTGGATGAGTAGCCAGAAGAAGAGATGTGAAGAATCTGCAAGCACTTTCTTAATATATGTCAAGGGCTAACTTGGGATAAAGAAAGCAGCCTTACTCATGTGGCCTCCAAGGTCCAAACCAGTGTGAAGAAGCTATGGGGTCACATATTTCAGTTCATCACCAAAGACAGCTTGTCAGAATCAGAATGGACAAACTTATAAGGTAGTAAGCTCCTCATCACTGAGAGTGTTCAAATAGAAACTGAGCAACTACTTGGTAAGGATGCTGGAGAACAGGGTCCTACACCAGGTAGAGTATTGAGCTGGATGACAGCTGGTGTCCTGTTCATCCCCAAGAGGTTAGGATTCTAAGGCTGGGTGTCAGAGCAAGGACATGAGAGCCATCTACCAAGACAATAGTGTCTGCACTCCCAGCGAGTGGCGTTCTGCACTGCACTCCCAGTGGGTGTTCGCCCATCCCCTTGATATGTGTGAGAGAGCGATCCACTCCCTGGACTAACTTACCAAAGGCAAAGCGTCACTTCTGGTTATGAGCCATGCAGTACTCAGCTTCTATGCCCAGAATGCTTCAAAATGGTATTGTCACCCAAGTATTAAAGATTAAATTAAAGTGCCCATAACCTGGCGAGCCCAGGGCAGCCTCTCAAGTTTCCCCATCTATAAATGAGGGTGTGGGCCAAGGTACCTTCTGAGGACACATCTAAGACCTCTCTGAGTTTGTACTCCCCAGCTGGGGAGGGGCATCAAACCAGGCCCCGGAAGGGCCCAGGGCCAGGGGAGGTACCTTGTGATTTGGGAGAAGGAAGCACAAGATAATTCCTTATAGAAACAGAGGCACTGTTGTTTAAAACAGACCACACTCAGCTTGACAAATATTGCAAGAATTTGCAGATTTTCCCCCCTCATAAAACCCTCCCGTCTGCAGAGCCCACCCCAGCACCACATGCAGTGGGCTCCTACTTGCCAGCACTTGTTGCAGCTGACACTGCTCCAAAGGACCTCTGGGGAGCCCACTACAAACCCAGCTGCAGAGCTTCCAGGGAGGGAGGGACCACAGGAGCAGGGCTGGACACCGGGCAGGCCCTTAGATTTCCAGTAAGGGTGGCCTGCGTCTGTGGCAGCCTGAGGCGCTCGGGAGCCCAGCACACAGCAGCCTAATAGCCCACGCTGCCCTGCGCTGCTTGGTAGCCGTGACAAATGCCAGTTAAAGTCCCACAAAGCTACCGTAATTACACCTTCCTCCTCCAAGCAGCCAAACGCATTCTCAGTCACTGCAGCGACCAGCCCCTGTCCTTGGAGGGGGCCCAGGCTGGCATCTGCCACGGGTCCGGGGAATTCACTGAGCCCACAGTACACAGAAGGACGGACAGACAGCTCACCTGGGCACTCTGACGTGGTTCCTCCCCAGGAGAAGTGCTCGGACCCAGAGCTCTGGCTCTGGGTCTCCTTAGCAAGAACTGCCTATATGACTCATGGGCAAACACATAATTAGCCTCGAAGCCCTGGGCTTTGTTGGCTGGTGGGTTGGGACTTTGGGGTTTAATACCATCATTCACATTCCCTAAACACGAGCTTCCATGGGAGGAGACGCCTTCTTATTTCAATGCCACGGAACAAAGATTTTGGAAAGAGCCTCGGAGATGGATGAGCTACCCAGTCTTGACTCTAAGCTGGAGTGTAAGTTTAGGTGAATTCTCCAGACCTCAGTTTCCCCTCCTGTAAAGACTCCCAAGGCCCCTGGGCAGCTCTGATATCTTCAAGGACACAGAATGGAGATTTGGCCTGAAGCCCCGCCATTCCCACCGCCCCCTACAGGTTGCATTGACCCACCAGCATAGCCACCTTCTCACTGAGGCTTGAGGACCTCATATCCATCTTTTCAGGCCCACCATGTTTCAGAAGTTTTCCAGGCAGGGTAATCCCACTCGTTAACTGGTGCATTTTCACATGGCCAATAGCCATTTCATGGACTGGGGAGCTCAGAGGTGGCCTTTGGGAGGCAACCTCCTAGCCCATCTGGGGAAACTGAGCCCCAGACAGGAGATCTCTCTCCCTGGCTTGTGTCCTTCCCCCAGAGAGGCCTCCCAAAACGTGGCTTAGTGTGCACTGAATGGTGCCCCATTCACCGAGGGAGCTGTATTGTCTCTCCCTCACTCAGCCAGCGTCAGCCTCGGTCCAGCTGCTCCTCTGTACATGGTCCACTGGATCTGAAGTCACTAAGAGGCTCACTGCATCCTAACCTCCCATCTCACTGATATGAGGTAACCACCCCCCACCCCAATCAGTATACAAACACTGTCTGGAAGTACCTGGGAAGTGTGTTTAACAGAACCAACCTCACGGCATCACATCAATGAGGATTACATGTAAAGCACTTAGACTCACTCTTGCCCACAAATGAGTACCTACTAAATGTTACTTACAATTATTGTTCGTCTACCTGTTGAGTAAAATCCGAATCTCTGGAGGCTCCACCCACAGAGCTCCTGACCCTGAGGTCTGGGATGAGTGGGTGCCCAGGACCCTGCACATTTAACAAATCCCCCAAGTGACCCTGATACAGGGGTCCACAGCCCTTACCACCACTTGAGACCTAGGTCAGCTGGGACCCCACACTCCTGATGTATGTCATTTACTGCCAAGCAGTAAAGAGAGACTGAACCCTGGATGGAGGGAGTTAAAGGTCAGGCCACAGACCTGGTCCAGCCCCCTCTGTTGCTATTTCCTTCAGTGGTCCTTTCTCCATCCCTGTCATAAATCTGGGGCTGAACTGAGTTGAATCCAGCAGTGGAGGCTGTTTCCAGGAGCAGCACTTAGAGGGCAGGGCATCAAAGGAACCAGCGTCCTCTGAGCCCATCTGATCTAACCATCTGGTCAATGTGTAGAGAGAAAAACTAAGGTACCCAGAGGAATGAGGGGTCTTGCCTAAGGTCACATAATCAATGGAAGACTCCAGACACCCAGATCAGGGCTCTATCTAACCATAATGCTTGGTGACCCCCTGAACCTTAACATGAGGCTTTAGGATCTCATCAACCACATGTCTGGCAGCACCTGGAAGCAGAAAGAGGTGGCTTCTCTCTCTCCATCCTAAAATGATCTAAGGTTTATCTACAGTCCACCCTCTAGCTGCCCAGCATGATTATTCAAGGTCAAGTGCCTCTCCCAACTTCCAGGCTGCATGGTCTGAGAGATGTTCTTCCTCAAGTCTGCCCTGATGCTTATGTTTACTCAGTTTCACCTGAGTGCCCTGGAGGAGTGCAGGGAAAGAACCAGAGGGATTGATCCCATCATCTCAATACACAGCCCCGTTCAGGACTTTACCCCCAAACACATCCTGGAACCCCAAAGGAAGAGTGCCCACATCCTCATTCCCCACCTGGTTCAATCATTGACCCCATCTCTCATGGCCCACCAAAGTCAATATACAGTTCATTTGTTTAAAGAAGAAAATGAGAAAGAAAAAGCCAGTCCTTTCCAGACCCAGGGTTAGGGGAGGTAGGGCTTCCTAAAGAGGCCAGAGCAGGGCTGTAATTAGGTTGGCAGAAGCAGCAGGAGATACTGACAAACTTGCCAGCAGACCAAAGAGATACTCCTAGTTGGGGCTTTTATTTTAAAAGCCTTGGGCTACAGCCCCCTTCTCAGGGTAACACCTGGGGGGCCCAACTTTGATAAAATGGATCAGCCCCTCCTCAAAGGATCTTGAAAGAAGTTTCTAAATCCCGTGTTCCCAAAGCCCATGGAGGCAGTGAAACCAGAAGCGGGAGTCAGTCTTTGGTGGTCAGGACTCAGCGAAGCAAATTGCCATGTGTGATCACCGCCCCAGGAGCGTGCGCTGGCAGGACAGAGTTAGAAACAGCTTCTGCCCCAGCTCTCCTGACTTCTCCCCATCTGGATCTACTTCCACCCACACCCCACCCCCCCTTCCATTTGCTGAGCAAGCCAAGTAGTGTCTCCAGCCCTGCGAGAGCCTTCCATGTCCTGACTTTCTGCAGGGTCTGTTCAGAACCCTTCCCCCTGGCCCTGACCTCTCTCACATACTTGTCTCCTCCCCACAGAGCCTGCCTGGCTGACTCAAGACCACAGGCAAATACTACGGTCTGGCCCTGAATGTACCCCAGATGTTCAGTCGAGGCAGAGTGTAAGAAGTGACAGCCATTAGAGAAGTTCTAAATTATGGAGGCAGTGGTGCCCACACTGGTTGAGATACGGTGATATAATCCTAAAGGAGAAGCCAGAGCATTTCAGATGGGCATCTAGCACCTTCAGTCTGAGTGATGTGTCATCCAAGAGAGAGTCCCAGCCCGCTCAGAGGTCAGGCATTTGGCCCTGGAAGTAGACTGGCACTCTCACACTCAGCATGGCTGGGAAACTCTAGAAAAGTTCTGGTTTTCCACAGTTGGTTCCTTGGCCCCACTTCTGTCTCTGTGTGTGAGCAGAGAAGCTGGTAAAGGTACATCAGTCACAGTCTTAAATGCAAACCACCCTCATCACAAATCCATCTTCAGCCCTGACTCTCTCCGCCCATAGCCATTAGCGGCCAAGGCAAGAGGGGAAAGTGGCCTAAGCCACACACAAACTTAGCATCCGGAAAAACTCTGAATCCACAGCGGAATTCCAAACTGGAATCCAAACCAGACATCAGAACATCTGCTGAAGCTGCTTTTGTAGCAACTGTGAGTCAGTCTATGAAAAGAGGACAGTTCTTGCCTGGGGAGCCCCCAGCAATCCCTGAGAGACCCAAATTCACCATGGACCACTGGTGGCCACCATAGTATGTGCTGAAGAAGAGGACCTGGGTTTGAATCATCTGAAACTTAAAAAAGAGAAAACTCTTCTCCCGATGGAGCTAGTATCCTGAAAGAGGTACACTTGATGGGTAACTGGTGTGATAATTTAGTCAACTTGCCATGCGTCTTGCCAATCTAAAACATCGTCTCAGCATCTCAGGTGGACATCAGGGATGGGTAGGACCAGTGGAGCCAGAGGCGGGCCAGGGATCAGGAGAGGCGGGCTGTGGCCCCAGGCGCCTGGGCAGCAGGGAGGCGCGTTCTGAGAGCATCCTCAGGCACCGCGCCAGCCCGGCCTCTTCTGGACTCTCTTCCCCGGGGGAGCGGGGTCAGCAGAAAGAGAGGGGGAGGGCAGCCGGGTCCTTCCAGTCCGGTAGGAGGGAAGGAGGAGGCAGGAGGCCGATCCGCCTACTTACCAGCAGCTCGGCGCCCGCCCGCCTGCTTGCCGTCGACCAGAGGGAGCCGGAGAGGAGGACGTGGGGCGGCTCAAGGCTGCAGCATGAGTGCGGCTCCCCGGTCCTCCGCGTATTTAAGGGCTGCCTGGCGTGAGTCACCGCCAGGGGCAGTGTCGGCGCGGTGGCAGGGAGGGGCGCGCGCCACTGCAGCGCCCGACGTGCGAGGACAGCCGTGCGGCATCCCCTGGGGAGGCAAGCCTGCAGCGCTCAGGGGAAGGGGTTTCCTTCTGCCAGATTTTGTGATATTTTTTTGGCCCGGGAACCGGGGTGGGAAGGGAGCGTTGTTTGTTTTTTTGAACACGTTTTCCTTTTGTCTGTTTTTCTCCAGTGTTTCTTTTGGACTCTCAATGGCATTGGCTGCTGCGGTTCTAAGAAAGGGCTGTGGCTCTAGAAAAAGCATCTGTCTTTTCCGTTTAAACCTTGTATTCAGAAGTAATTTCAAGTTTACAGAACATTTTCAAGAAGAATACAAGGAACCCTCTTATTTGCTTAACCCAGTTGACCCTGTGCGAACATTTTGGGAAAATTCTGAGGCAAGTTACCCCCAGGGTGTCACTCCTAAAAACAGTGTTTCAATTGCCTTCTGACATCATCCTCTGTTCCCTCACTGCCCCTCGCAGATGTGGGTACACAGGGCAGTCAGCGGACCTGTCAGAGTGAGGGGCTCCCTATGCCCTGCACCTCTGCATTGAAGCCATCAACCTGCTGCCCCAGTGGGAGGGTAAGAAACCATTTCTGTGCATAGCATCACCAAGAGGGCCTGGGAAGGGAAGAAAGAAGTCATAGTTGGAGGGGTGGGGAGGCTGTTAAGCCCCAGCTTCTCCAAGGTGGAGCCTCAACAAGGTATGAGCCACGCTGGACTAAGCCACCTGCCCTCTTCCGCTCAAGTTACCCTCGCAGCCAAGTGGGGAGAGTGATATTTACACACAGTGCCTCATGGGATGCCGAGAGTCTTAATTAATGTTTGCACTGTGCTTTGAGATCTATGATGAAAGGAAAACATAAAAGTGCGTAGTGTTATTATTGAAATAGTCATTTGGGTGGCTTGCCATGGTCAAGCCCTTCAACCTGAATCATGCTGCATTCCTCCTCACCATGGCCCCATGATTCAGAGCCAGAAACAAAAAGTCCCCAGTCCATAAGTCATACTGGCCCAAGAGGGAGGCAGGCAGAACTTGGAGGGGATACCCACACAGCTCCCAGCTGTCCTCTTCAGCCACTAGCCTCCCTTCCAAATAATAGTCCACGTGGAGAACTCCCCCCAACCCCTTACTCCCCTGGAACCTCCACAGCCCCAAATTTGAGTCTTCAACTGCCTTTCCTTAGAACCTATAAGAATAAGAATATTCCCTCTTTACTTTCTTTCCTCCCTTCCCAATCCTGACACCCAGCTGCCCTGTGCTAAGCCCCATCCTGGGAGCTGTTGGACAACACAGGGATGAATCAGAAACATTTCCTGCCATTCAGTGAGCCCCTACTGTGAACCAGAAAGCGCACAGGCACCTTATTGCATGTATGCATTACTTTGTCTACACTGGGTTTCACAGCTTCACCAGTATTGCCGTTTGGGGTCAGAGGATTCTTTGTCATGGGAGCTGTCCTATGTATTGTAGGATGCTTAGGCATCCCTGACCTCTACCTGGGGCTTCCTGGGTGGTGCTAGTGGTAAAGAACCCGCCTGCCAATGCAGGAGTTGTTGGAAACTCTGGTTTGCTCCCTGGGTCAGGAAGATCCCCTGGAGTAGGGCGTGGCCACCCATTCCAGTATTCTTGCCCAGAGAATCCCATGGACAGAGGAACCTGGTGGGTTACAGTCCATGAGGTCTCAAAGAGTCAGACATGACTGAAGCAACATTGCATGCATGCGTGCAAGACCTCTGCCCACTAGATACCAGAAACATCCCTCCCAAGTTGTGACAACCAAAAATGTCTCTACCCAGTGCCAAATGTCCCCTAGGAAGTCAATACAGACACACTCGTGTGCATACACATAGACATGGCCAAGAACCAATGATTACCAAATAAGCCTGTGAGTGGGAGTAATTGCCCGCATTTTACAGATAGAAAAACTGAGGCCCTGGGCAGTTAACTGATTTCCCCAAGGCCACCTACTAAGTGGCAAATCTAAAATTCAAACCTTAGATTCTTTGTTGTATGCTATTTCCACCACATTGTATGCTTGGATACACATAATACTATAGACAGAAGTGTGACTGTGTGGTGATTGGTGCAGAGTAAGGATTCGAAGGGGAGGCCCCTGACAGAAGGTCACTGATAGAGGCTTCCCTGGGATAAGGTTGGTACCTCTGGGTGCATTTGAAGGGATAGGACTTGAGTTTCATGTAAAAAGTGGCCTAAAAAGATGAGCAGAGGGAATTCCTTGGTGGCCCAGTGGTTAGGACTTGGTGCTTTCACTGCTTTGGCTCAGGTTCAATCCCTTCTTGGGGAACTAAGATCCCACAAGCCTCACAGTGGGGCAAAAATAATAGATAAATAATTTTGTAATTAAAAATAGAAAGATGAGTTGTATCTGGAAATGCGGAGACAATTAAGGAAAATCTTGGAGTCAGAGCAAGAAGGAGAGAGAGCTCACAGTCAGACACTGCATGAGCCCAAGGTGCGTGACGGCCCCACAGGGGAGGCCTGGGCGCCTTTCCAAGGGGTGGGGTGCCCCTCTGCAGGCAGTAGGGAGCCCCCAAAGGTTTCAGAGGAGGGGACTGGCACAGTCCCAGCCACACTGCTGGAGGTGTAGTACAGCAGGGTTCCCAGGTTTCACGGAGGACCCATGGGTGCTCACAGAGAAAGCAGTTTCCAGAGCACTTCTATCATTTTCTTTGTCCTTATGACCAGCCCTAGGTTTCAGTACAGTAACTGGGCTGTGCAGGGAGGACTGTTTCCCACGTTAACAGTGTCTATGGGCAACAGTTGCACACAACCATATATAAAATAGAGAAACATCAAGGACCTACTGTATAGCACAGGGAACTAAATTCAGTATCTTGTAATAACCTATAATAGAAAAGAATTGAGAAAAAAGAATATGTAAGATCCCCTGGAGAAGAGATAGGCTATCACCTCCAGTATTCTTGGGCTTCCATGGCGGCTCAGCTGGTAAAGAATCCGCCTGCAGTGCGAGAGACATGGGTTCAATCCCTGGGTTGGGAAGAGCCCCTGGAGAAGGAAACTACTACCCATTCTAGTATTCTAGCCTGGAGAATTCCACAGACTATATAATCCATGGGGTTGCAAAGAGTCGGACACGACCGAGCGACTTTCACTTCACATACATATAACCAAATTACTTGGCTATACAATTGAAAGTAACACAATATTGTAAATCAACTATACTTCAATTCTAAAAAAAAGAGTGTATGTGGGGATCTAGCTACAGGACGTCTGGGTTTCTGCTCACTGAGCCCATCTTTTTCATGGGGAGGCATATTCTCTGCTACAGGGAAAGCGAAATGATCCAAGCCAATCCCCAGAAGTGAGGTCTATTACTGGTGAAAGTAAAAGCCTGATTCACTCTCCGCAGGCCCTGTAAACTCCAGAGCTCACTCTCCAGCCCCCCTGGGAGAACCAGAAGGGCCAGGTTGTCTCAGAGTCTCAGGGAACTCTGCACTCCCACTCACACATGTCTCTCTAATTTGGGGAACAAGCACAGAACCCAGGGAACTGGGGGCCATGTGATCTAGCGCCCCCCTGGGGAGGGAGCCCCTCCACCTCCACCTCAAGAGATAAAGTTATAACTCTGCTCGGTCTGCTTCCAGGGTGGGGAGGTCATTACCACACATTCAAGTCTCCTGGTAGTTGGGCAGAATAAAAAACATGGAGACACTTAGGCGTGGGACAGATATGTGTGGTCTTATGCACTTTTATGGGAATGTAAATTGGCAGAGCAGTAGGTACCAAAATTCAAAATGTGTAAATCCATTTACCAGCATCAATCAATGCTACATACACAGATGGGAAAATGTGTGGGCAAGAAGCTACATGTTCAAGATGGGTCCATGCAGCATTGTTGTCAATAATAGATCATTGTAAACGATGCAGATGTCCATACATAAGACAATGATTCCATGCATCATCAAACCCCTGCTGCTGCTGCTAAGTCGCTTCAGTCGTGTCCGACTCTGTGCGACCCCATAGATGGCAGCCCACCAGGCTCCCCCGTCCCTGGGATTCTCCAGGCAAGACCACTGGAGTGGGTTGCCATTTCCTTCTCCAATGCATGAAAGTGAAAAGTGAAAGTGAAGTCGCTCAGTCATACCAAGCAGCTAATTTAAAAGATGGGATTCATCTCTGTTTGCTAAGAAAGAAAAATATATGATGTTTTCAGCAGACTAATATACAGTGTGTTAGTTGCTCAGTCATGCCTGACTCTTTGCACCCCATGGAATAGCCCTGCCAGGCTATTCTGTCCATGGAATTCTCAGTGGATTCCCTGAGAATTCCAAACTTCAGTGGATGTTCCCAACCCAGGGATAGAACCCAGGTCTCCTGCATTGCAGGCAGATTCTTCAGCATCTGAGCCACCAGGGAAGTGCATGATTGCACTAATTGGTTTTAGGAAAACACTCTGTTGATGACAATCACTCAAAAAGCCAGATGGTACAAAACTTCAGTCTTCCCACTGCATGGCTCTTCAGTGCCTATGGGGTCAGCCTGGCACGGGCATCCAGGGCCTGTCCTCCTACTTCTCTCCTTTCCCAGGTGGCCCTGTTCAGCCCTCACCTGTTCTTCCCCTCCCAGTGGCCCAGCTGTCTTGGAGGCAGAGAAGGCCATGGCCCCTGAGTTCCAGATGCATGGTTGTGGTTCCAAGCTCATTCCCACAGCCCTGGCTTCTCTCTGAAGGAGGAATTTTAGTTTTTTCCTCAGAGCAGTGGATCCCAAAGACAGGCATCGCTTTTGCTCACCTGGACAGCCTTTCATAACAGGACTGGGATGCAGCCACCACCTGTCTCTGATCACTTACTCCGTTTTATAAAAAACCAACACATACAAGGAGAAACAACAGAGGACAGTGCAGGTGAGAGAAAATTTCAACCAGCTATACATCTGTATTTGTGTGTAAATTAATACATATTAATGCATGCATACATATATATTAATACATATGTTAATACATACTTTGTCTATATCTCATATATAAACACATAGAAAAAGATCTAGAAGGATACATGTAAAATTGCTACAGTAGTGGGGAGCAGGGAGCAATGATGAAGGAGAATTTTTTTATAACTGTGTATTGTTTTATGTTTCTCTTAAGAAAATACACAGATGAACTTAATTCTAAAACAGAAAGGACACACGAACACAGAAAACAAACTTATGACTACCAAAGAGGAAAGGGAGGTGAAGGGAGGGATAAATTAGGAGGCTGAGACTAATATATGCACACTAATATGTGTAAAATAGATAACCAACAAGGACCAGCTGTAGAGCACAGAGGACTATACATCAGAAACTTAAACAATATTGTAAATCAACTATACTACAATTTTAAAATTTTAAATAAACATACATTCTAGAATTGCATCTAATTGATCATTAGAATGACTATTTTAAAAGATAAAAATAAAATTCTATTTTTTAATGTTTCATTTTATGGCATTGAGACCTATCTCCCTGGGCCCTCTACCAATGGTTCTCTCCCCCTCTTCAGGCCCCATCGTGCCCACTGTCACCCATGGGCCAACCCCTAGGACGCTTGGGGCCCGTGAGCAGGCTCACCCCTTTCCAGAGCCCCCTCCTCTCCTACCCCTTTGGACACATCACACAGTCACTTCCCTCCACCATCCTGGTTGCTCAGCTTGGAGCCCCAGAATTCACTCAGCAAACTGAGTGTTCAGTGAAAAGCAGGTCTAGCCAGGGGCCCGCATACAGAAATGAATTTGTCTGAAAGGGACTCACACACGTGAACAGTTGAGCATAAGGCCTGCGTGAGATGGGGCCACACAAGGGAGCTGCCCAGTCTGCCTGAGCTGCAAGAGGAAGGCTTCCCCTGGGAGATGACTCTTGGTCTAAGCCTGGTAGGATGGGCTGGCCTTTGGGCACTCTGAGAAGAAGAAATAGCATTTGCAAAGGCACACAGGCACCAAAGACCATGGCATATCCAAGTTGTAGCAAATAAACCACAGGCAAGGTGTGTGTGAGGGTTCTGTAGCAGCACCGTCTAGGGAAGAAAGCAGAGTGTGCCGTGCGAAGGGTCCCACCAGCTGGACTCATTCTGCAGGCCGTGGAGGGCCATGGAAGGGTTTAGTCAAGGAGAGATTTATCAGCTTGGGGTCAAGCAGTGGTTTTCATCCAAGAGTGATTTTGCCACCCTGCCCCCCAGGGGACATTTGGCAATGACTACAGACATTTTTGGTTGTCACAACTTGGAGAATGAAAGTAGCATCTAGTGAGTACAGGTCAGAGATGTTGCTAAACATCTTCCCAGATATGGGACAGTACCCCTACAACAAAGAATTATCCGGGCTGAGATGTCAAGAGTGCTGAGGATGAGAATCACTGATACAGAAGGATGGACAGTTCTGGCAGCAGTACAGAAGATGGATTGCATGGGAGGAGGGGGTAGGGGTATGGAGACATGAAAACAATTACAGCAATAGCTCAGATGGGAGACGGTGAAAGCCTGAGCTAAGACAAGGACTGAGAGAGAAACCTGAATCAAACGTTATATTAGGAGTTAAACTGGTAAAACGTAGTGATGGATTGGTTATGGTGGTTAAGTGAGAGCTGTTACTATATGGATAAGATAACAACAAAGTGAGCCCCAAAAAGCAAGAGTTTAAATGAGTGCTTATCTTCCATCCAGAGCTGGAATGGTGCTGCCTCGGGTACTGAGTTCCCATCTGTCTGATTGAGATGGAATTCCCATCGCAATCCATGGTTGCCATCTCATATCCAAAATAGCTGCTCCAGCTCCAGCCTTCACATTCATATTCCAGCCAAAGGAAAAGCAAGGAAAGAGGAAGCGAAGGACTCAGTCCTTTTCTTTACAGAAATGACCTAGAGGCTATACATACCACTTCTGATCACATTCCATCAGTCAGAACTTAGTTGCATGGCTGCCACCATGTATGAAAGCAAAGCTCTTATAACTATGGAAGTAGGGATGAGCAGCCTCTGAAGAACTCACAGCAGTCCATGCCACAGGTGATGAAAGAGAAAAAAATCATGAAGGAAAACGGGCAGGTGTTCAGCTTGAGTGACTGAGTGGGTGGTGGGTTCTGTTAAGAGGAGGAAACACAGGGAAGGGCATGTGGGGAGATGGCAGAGTCACTTGGACAGACTGTATTTGAGCCCTATGGGACCACAGTGTAGACTGTCTAGCGCAGTCCAAGATCAGGGTCTGAGCTCAGGGGAAGGGTCTGGGTGGGGATGGAGATGTGGGGAACTGTCAATAAGGACATTGTTCCGAAAAGGTGCTGGATGTGGAGTCCAAGAACCCCAGCCATTCAAGCAGGCTCTACACATAGAGGACGAGAGGGAGAGACCACCTGTGACCCCCTGAGATCGCATGTCGAAGCATGTGCTGTGCAGGAGCACTTTTCTAGGGAAACAGATTGAGGCTGGCATCAGATTCTCAGGGGTCTGGGTGCAGAGTAAGAAGGTAAGAAGGGGTTCAGAAAGGCAGTCTGGGGCTCCCCAATATTATTGAGGCAGGCAGAGGAAGAGGAGCCCGGCAGAGGGACCAGAAAGCAGTAAGGAAGGTAGTAGTGCTGAGCAGCAGGATGGAGAATTAAGATGGGGATGGCAGTCGACGGGTGGGACCTATAGACATAGCAGGAGTGTACAGGACCAGAACAGATGTAGGAGACGGGGTCCCGGAGGGAAGGGTGGGAGAAACGGCCCATCCTGGAGGGGACACGGGGCTTTTGGGGTGACAGAGGATTAAATGTGCCAGAGGTTGAGTGCAAATGTCCAGCAGAGACAGTGGGATTGTGAAGAGAGAGAGGGCAAATTATATCTTCTTCTTGAAACCAGTTCCTGATACCAGCTTCAGGTGTGGTCCACCAGGGGCCACAGATGCATCCTTTTCTTGCTGCCACAGAAAAGGGCTCAGACTGCTGGAGTGTCTTCCACCTCTGCCTGTCTTATCTGACTGGGTCCTTGATAAGTTAGTCGGCTCTCCAAGCCTCCTTGTCTCCGTGTGTGAACTCAGATGAGAAAAAAAATCATGGGTGAAATACCCAGCTCAATCGTGATCACAGAAGGTGCTCAGTGCTTGGGAGGGCCCTTCTCTCCTCCCCATCCTCCCCTTCTTACAGGACAGCTGCTTTTTACTTCTCAGGGAAAGGACAGTCTTTAAGAAAATGACTTTTTAATCTTCCTACTTATCCCAAAGTATCAGGATTTGGGCCATTTAAAGGATTGTACACCAGCCTCATGAAGGAAGAATGAAATGCTTAAAATACACAGAGAAGGACAAACAAATTAATGGGACAAACAAACAGAAAGTCACCTTATTTTCCTTCCATCATAGTTTATTACAGGTTCTTGAATATAGTTCCCTGTACTACATAGTAGGTCCTTACTGTTTATCTATTCTATGTAGTAATGTATATCTGTTAATTCCAAACTCCTAGTTTATCTCTCCCCACTCTTTCCCCTTTGGTAACCCTAAATTTGTTTTCTATTTCTGTGAGTCTGATTCTGTTGTGTAAATCAGTTCATTTGTTTCATTTTCTAAGATTCCTATGTAAGTGATATCATAGGGTATTTGTCTCTCTGTCAGACTTACTTCACTTAGTATGATAATCTCTAGATCCATTCATGTTGCTGCAAATGGCATATTTCATTCTGTTTTCTGGCTGAGTAATATTCCATTATATATATAACACATCTTCTTTATCCATTCCTCTGTTGGTGGACATTTAAGTTGCTCCCACATATTGGCTGTTGTAAAGAATGCAGGTGTGAACTTAGGGGTACATGCATCTTTTCCAATCAGAGTTTTGTCCAGATATATGCCTGTGGGATTTCTGGATCATATGGTAACTCTATTTTTAGTTTTTAAAGGACCCTCCATACTGTTCTCTATAGTGGCTGCACCAATTTACATCCTCACCAACAGTGTAGGAGGGTTCTGAAAGTTACCTTAAAATCCTGGTGACAACTCCCAGACTCATCTCCATCCATAACTGGTTATTAGTGGTAGTTCTCCAAGTGTCATGAGACGGTTCTTTATCCTCGCGTTCTGTTCCTGATGATGATGATGTGTTTAGAGTTATGAGTGTCCCAAGGAGGCTGTTTGGTCAGAGGCTGTCAAGCCTGGAAGCAGTGGGTGGAGGAGAGAGGATTTCACACGTGAAAAAGCAATCTTAAAAACAAACAACCCAATTAAAACATAGGCAAAGGACTTGAGTAGATATTTCTCCAGGAAGATACACAACTGGCCAACAAGCACATGAGTAGATGCTCAACATTACTAGTCATCAGAGAATTGCAAACCAAAACCATATGTGTCACTTCACACTCATTAGGATGTCTGCTATCCCCAAAATAGAACCTAGGAAATGTTGAAGAGGATGTGGAGCCTTTGTGTGTTTCTGGTGGGAATGAAAAATGGTCCAACTGTTGTATATAAAAACATGATGGCTTCTCAAAAATTGAACAAAGCAAGGCCCTCTACTCAGTACTCTGTAGTAAACAATATAGGAAAAGGATCTGAAAAAGAATAGATATATCTATTTGAATAACTGAATCACTTTGCTGAACACCAGAAACTGATACATTGTAAATCAACTGTACTACAATATAAAATAAAATTAAACACAGCATTATTGTATGACCCAGCAATTTCACACACACACACGCACACACACACACACACACGTATATGTTGTTGTTTAGTCACTAAGTTGTGTCCGACTCTTTGTGACCCCATGAACTGTAGCCCGGGCTCCTCTGTCCACAGGATTTCTCAAGTAAGAATACTGGAGTAGGCTGCCATTTCCTTCTCCAGGGGGATCTTCCCAACCAGGGATCGGACCCAGGTCTGCTGCATGTCTCCTGTATCACAGGGAGATTCTTTACTGCTAAGCCTGGGAAGCCAAATTTGGAAAACTCAGCAGTGGCCACAGGACTGGAAAAGGTCAGTTATTCTGATCCCAAAGAAAGGCAATGCCAAAGAATGCTCAAACTACCGTACAATTGCACTCATCTCACATGCTAGTAAAGTAATGCTCAAAATTCTCCAAGCCAGGCTTCAGCAATATGTGAACCGTGAACTTCCTGACGTTCAAGCTGGTTTTAAAAAAGGCAGAGGAAGCAGAGATCAAATTGCCAACATCTGCTGGATCTTGGAAAAAGCAAGAGAGTTCCAGAAAAACATCTATTTCTGCTTTCTTGACTATGCCAAAACCTTTGACTGTGTGGATCACAATCAACTGTGGGAAATTCTGAAAGAGCTGGGAATACCAGACCACCTGACCTGCCTCTTGAGAAATCTGTATGCAGGTCAGGAAGCAACAGTTAGAACTGGACATGGAACAACAGACTGGTTCCAAATAGGAAAAGGAGTTCGTCAAGGCTGTATATTGTCACCCTGCTTATTTAACTTATATGCAGAGTACATCATGAGAAACGCTGGGCTGGAAGAAACACAAGCTGGAATCAAGACTGCCGGGAGAAATATCAATAACCTCAGATATGCAGATGACACCACCCTTATGGCAGAAAGTGAAGAGGAACTAAAAAGCCTCTTGATGAAAGTGAAAGTGGAGAGTGAAAAAGTTGGGTTAAAGCTCAACATTCAAAAAACAAAGATCATGGCATCTGGTCCCATCACTTCATGGCAAATAGATGGGGAAACAGTGGAAACAGTGGCAGACTTTATTGTTTTGGGCTCCAAAATCACTGCAGATGGTGATTGCAGCCATGAAATTAAAAGACGCTTACTCCTTGGAAGAAAAGTTGTGACCAACCTAGATAGCATATTCAAAAGCAGAGACATTACTTTGCCAACAAAGGTCCATCTAGTCAAGGCTATGGTTTTTCCTGTGGTCATGTATGGATGTGACAGTTGGACTGTGAAGAAGGCTGAGTGCTGAAGAATTGGTGCTTTTGAACTGTGGTGTTGGAGAAGACTCTTGAGAGTCCCTTGGACTGCAAAGAGATCCAACCAGTCCATTCTGAAGGAGATCAGCCCTGGGATTTCATTGGAAGGAATGATGCTAAAGCTGAAACTCCAGTACTTTGGCCACCTGATGCGAAGAGTTGACTCATTGGAAAAGACTGTGATGCTGGGAGGGATTGGGAGCAGGAGAAGGGGATGACAGAGGATGAGATGGCTGGATGGCATCACTGACTCGATGGACGTGAGTCTGAGTGAACTCCAGGAGTTGGTGATGGACAGGGAGGCCTGGCATGCTGCGATTCATGGGGTCGCACAGAGTCAGACATGACTAAGCGACTGAACTGAACTGAACTGAACTGGGAAACCTATATATGTTTATCCAAATGACTTGAAAGGTTGGTTCTATGACCTGTCCACATTGGGTGAACCAGGAACCAGATCATTTAGACTGGGTCTCTGTGTTTATCTTTTTCAAAAAGGCCTCGTTTTTAATTGCATAGGAAAACATTTTACCAGTTAAACAGGATCTTCAACTCTGTCCCACATAATTTGATATGAGAATTGCTTTTTTTGTGTTGTAAAATACATATAACATAAAACTTAGAATTTTAACCATTTTTAGGGGTACAGTTCAGTGGCATTAAGCATATTCATATTGTTGTGCAACCATCATCACGATCCATCTCTAAAGTTTTGAATTGCCCCAAACTGAGACTCTGCACCCATGAAGCACTGGCTCCCCATGCCTCCCTCTCTTAACCCCTGGCAACCACTGTTCTACTTTCTACCTTAATGAATGTGAATGCTTAGGCACTTCATATAAGCTGTGTCATACAGCATTTGTCCTTTTGGACATTTGGGTTGCTTTTCCCTTTTGGTTATTATGAATGATGCTGCAATTAACATGGGTGTACACTTATCTTTCAAGTCATTTAGAGATACGCATGGCAGAAAGTGAAGAGGAACTAAAGAGCCTCTTGATGAAAGTGAAAGAGGAGAGTGAAAATGCTGGCTCTTAACTCAGCATTCAAAAAACTAAAAATCATGGCATGGCTTCATGGCAAATAGATGGAAAAAAATGAAACAGTGACAGACTTTATTTTCTTGAGCTCCAAAATCAATGAAGATGATGACCTGAGAAATGAAATTAAAAGACGCTTGCTCCTTGAAAGAAATCTATAACAGACCTAGACAGTGTATTGAAAAGCAGAGACATCATTTTTCTGACAAAGGTCCATCTAGACAAAGGTCCATCTAGTCAAAGCTATGGTTTTTCCAGTAGTCATGTACGGATGTGAGATTTGGGCCATAAAGAAGGCTGAAAGCCAAAGAATTGATGCTTTTGAACCGTGGTGTTGGAGAAGACTCTTGAGAGTCCCTTGGACTGCTAGGAGATCCAACCAGTCAATTATAAAGGAAATCAACCCTGAATATTCATTGGAAGGACTGATGCTGAAGCTGAAGCTCCAATACTTTGGCCACCTGATGCAAAGAGCCAACTCATTGGAAAAGCCCCTGATGCTGGGAAAGATTGAAGGCAGAAGGAGAAAGAGACAACAGAGGATGAGATGGTTGGATGACATCATTGACTCAATGTACACGAGTTTGAACAAGCTCTGGAAGATGGTGAGAGACAGAGAAGCCTGGCGTGGTGCAGTCCATGGAGTTGCAAAGAGTCAAACATGACTTAGTGACTGAACAACAACAACTATATATATATCTCATATATATAGATATATATATGAGATACATATATGTATATAATATATATGTGTGAACAATTCTCATACTGAATTATCCTGGACAGAATTGAAGATTATTGTTTAACTGGTGAGATATTTTTCTATGCAATTGAAAAGTAGGCCTTTCTGAAAACATTATCAAAGATAAATATAGAGACTAAGGAAGCTGGTTCCTGGTTCAGATGGACGTGGACAGGTCATAGAACCCACCCTTCTGCTCTGGCCGGAACTCAGCTCACTTCACCCAGCAGACATGTCTGAGCCTTTGAGAGAGACTGGCCTGCCTCTGGGTGAAGAGCATATGAGCCATCTTTCCCTCCCCTATAATTTTTTGTCTTCTGTAATTTTTCCGCATTTTCTGTAATTGATTTGATGATTTTTACATTGAAGAAAACGTTCCTTAAATTCCCCATATTTTAAAGACCCCATCCTCCATGCCGGCCCCTATGATCGAGGGCTCAGCATTTCTCAGGAGGGGCCTCCATTGCTCAGGACCAGACCTCGAGTGAAACGCTCTTTTGCTAAGTGAGTCGTGCAGGTAGGGCCACAGGGATAGGTTAGGCTCACAGTCCAGACGAGCAGACGTCCCAGCAAACCTTTGTGGCCGTCAGCTGAGCTCCTGGTAGGCACTCATAGGGACAAACTGCAGAGACAAACTGGAGTGACCTTCAAGGCCGCATCCTGAGAGGTCAGTCTCAGGGGCCTGAGACACATAAACAGCCACCATAAAGCATCCCAAACTAAAACAGCTCCTGACCTCATGCAAGCGGAGTGTCCGGAAAGGACAGAAGAGGGCAAGGTTCCCCAGCCAAGACCGATCAAGGAAGCCATGGCGGGGGGGTTGCAGGCTTCAGAGAGTGAATGGGGTTCTGAAAGGGTTTGAGGTGGATGAAGAAGCATTCCAGACAAGGGCCACTGGGTGATCAAAGGCAGGAAAGGGTACTGTTTGAAGGGTGCTGGTTGTCAATCATGAAACCCTTGTATGTCCAGCTGAGAGATTTGGGCTTCAATAGCTGACTGCAAACCAGGAGGGTGGTTGGTGGTGGTCATGGTTTCATTTACTTTATCAGGAGACTAGCCCACCTGGACCATGAGGCCTCAGAGTCTGTTTTGTTGTCCTGGCAGCCTCAAGTCACGCCAGGAGGACAGTATGAGCCTAACTAGTAGCTGTCTCAGAATCTACAGACTGACTCCAGCAAGCCTCCAAATGTCTTTTTAAACACTGCTTTTCAAAGAGCCCCATCCTCCATTTCCCTCAAAGCGATTCAGGGAGTTTTAAAATAGTTAACAGACTGGAGTGGGAAGGGGACAGAGCTAGAAGGGAAAAGTTCTCTTTGGCCTAAAGCAATTTATTTGAGTTACATTTAATTGCACATTTTAATGTGAGACTTCCAAATTTTATGCCATAATAAAACAGAGAAGCCTTTGAAATGATTATTCTAGCAAGTTCCTGGTCCTCATGGCTAGAACAGCTTCCAGCGCGTCACCACACCTAATTAAAGGTCAGAGATGAGCGAGGGGAGGGCAGCTGTGTTTTCCTTAATTATGACACGAATGAACAGGTCTGTTTTGAATGCCCTACGTGACTGAAGTTTATACAAAAACACAGGGGCACGTGGGCCCTATCTGAGGAGCTCTATTCTCCTGGTTCCCACTTTGAGAAACTTGCCTGGCTCATCACTCCCACTACAAATGCCTCTCTGTGCACAACCCAAAAAGGAGCAAGAAGATGCTTTTAGCTAGACCAACATGTTTAAGACAGTCAGGGACAGCCAGGAGCCCAGAATCTGGACCTTAGTAAGTCCTGTTCCCTTTTGGGTATCAGTTTTCCCATCCATAAAGTGGGGACATTATGTGAGCTAACTATTTATAACAGTCTGTTTTTCTGTGAAAAAATAATAAATTTTCATCCAATTCCATCTGATAAAGGAGAAGAAAGAAAGGAGGGAGGGAGGAGAGAAGGGATAGAAGGAGGTGGGAAATTTTTGTTCATATTTGCATTTGCCTTGACTCCTTTCAGGCTTCCCTAGTGGCGCAGATGATAAAGAATCTGCCTGTAAAATAGGAGATCTGGGTTCAATCCCTGGGTCGGGAAGATCCCCTGGAGAAGGGATTGGCTACCCACTGCAGTATTCTTGCCCGGAGAATTTCATGGACAAAGGAGCCTGGCAGGCTACAACCCATGGAGTTGCAGAGAGCTGGACATGATTGAGTGGTTAACACCTTAATTTTGACTAATTTCAGACCCTTTTAACTCCATACTGTGCACCACATACATCAGTTCCCAGACCCGACAGCTTCCAGCTTAATTTATTATTGTTGTTATTTATTATATATAAATGGTAAACAAGATCAGAGAAGGCCTTCTCTCACCACAGGTTCATAGAGGGAACCAGGCTCCTTCTAGACTTGGCTGGGGAAGTGGAGGCTCCTGAAGGATGGGAGTCCGCTGGGCTGGGTCTGGATAAGTCCCAGACCCAGATTTTTTCACAGAATAACAGACTGTCATAAATAGTTAGCTCTTCAGAGGTTTCATCGCACTTGGAGCCTTCAGCAACTCAGTTCCACAGTAGGACTTAAAAAGAGCATTTCAAATTGGAGCCCCTTCAGATGGCTTGCCTGAGCTGAGGCCTCTGTAATTCTGCTCCTTGTTTGCTTCAGAAAACTCCCAACTTGTGTTTTTAGGCCATCTATTCAATCCTGTACCTTGAAAGGTCATGGCAGCTACTGTTCAGAAACGGAGATATTTTCATAGCAAGGTTCCCATTTCTCCTTTTAAGGACTTGTGCAAAAAGGAAATAAATCTATAAACTTTTCCAAATAAAATCAGTATCAGACAGAATTGGGGTTTCGTCTTTCATTCAAACAATTGCTTATACATGTGTTATTCTCCAGAACCATTTCTGTCACTTAAAAGTGGTCAGGGTCCTCACAATACTACCCACCCAAACCATATGCTTTTGGGGAGGTGTTGGGGGGAAGCCAAGATCTGGAAAGGACCCTAGACCTCATCTAGTTTAAATCTACACTCTTCTAGAAAAGGAAACTGAATACTAGAGAAGTCTTGGTCAGAAATTGAGATTAGAGTCCTGCATTTTCTATTATACAGAGTGAAGTAAGCCAGAAAGAAAAACACCAATACAATATACTAACGCATATATATGGAATTTAGAAAGATGGTAACAATAACCCTGTATATGAGACAGCAAAAGAGACACTGATGTATAGAACAGTCTTTTGGACTCTGTGGGAGAGGGAGAGGGTGGGATGATTTGGGAGAATGGTATTGAAATATGTATAATATCATATATGAAACAAGTCGCCAGTCCAGGTTCGATGCACGATACTGGATGCTTGGGGCTGGTGCAATGGGATGACCCAGAGGGATGGTATGGGGAGGGATGAGGGAGGAGGGTTCAGGATGGGGAACACATGTATACTTGTGGCGGATTCATTTTGGTATATGGCAAAACCAATACAATATTGTAAAGTTAAAAAATAAAATAAAATTTTAAAAAAATCCTCAAATCAAACAAATAATAGAGGAAAAAAAAAAAAACAAAAACTGCCTTCTGGTCAGCTTTCGCATTAGAAATAAGGCAACTGAACAAGCTGTTGCTCTTCATTAATGAAGCTGTGGTTACTGCTCGGAGGGGGAAACAAGGGTAAATGACAGTAGTAACTGGGTTCCATCGTCAGAGCCATCATCTGAATCCTTGGAATGACAGGCTGTCTTCTCTGGCATCAGTCATTTCCCTGGTGACAAATTAAGGGACATGACTAAGCTTTGCTCCTGACAGCAGAGGATTTTGAAGACAGAAGTGCAGTGATGGAGCTTATTACAGCTGGAACCTAGAAGGAAGTGGCAAGTGGTTAACAGGCTGAGTGGAGACCCAGGTGACAAGTGACAAGGAGGAGAGAGCTGATGTCAGAGCTGGTGTCAGGACTGAACAAGGATTCCCCCTGGCTTTCTCCTGCTCTTATCACCCATCCCTCCTGGGAAGCCTTTCCTCATGTCTAGGATGGAGTCATGGTCCTCAGGACTAGTGACTTTGGGTGGACCAGCTTCCCAGTCATCTGAGAACTGTGTATTTATCCAGACACTCATTCATCTTTTTGCATATTTACTCTCATCCCTTCCGGTTCCAGAAAGGATTTGAGGTAGCTCAAATAAAAGGTCTGTATAGTCATGATGTCCATCTAGTCAAAGCTATGGTTTTTCCAGTAGTCATGTATGGATGTGAGAGTTGGACCATAAAGGCTGAGCACCGAAGAATTGATGCCTTCGGACTGTGATGCCGGAGAAGACTTGAGAGTCCATTGGACAGCAAGGAGATCAAACCAGCCAATCCTAAAGGAAATCAACCCTGAATTTTCACTGAATGGACTGATGCTGAAGCTGAAGCTCCAATACTTTGGCCACTAGATGCGATGAGCTGACTCTTTGGAAAAGACCCCGATTCTGGGAAAGATTGAGGGCAGGAGGAGAAGGGGACGACAGAGGATGAGATGGTTGGATGGCATCACCGCCTCAATGGACATGAGTTTGAGCAAACTCTGGGAGATGGTGAAGGACAGGGAAGCCTGAGGTGTTGCAATCCACGGGGCCACAAAGAGTCAGACACCACTGAGTGACTGAACAACAACAAAATAAAATGTAACAAAACATTTATAAACAAAACCTAAGTTAAAAGGAAGAAGGAAAGAGGGAGGAAAAGCAAAAGTGAAGGACTAAAAAGATTCTGAAGGAGACTCAAAGTGGACACTGCAAACTTCATCTTCTGATCATTCATCCAGTGGCACACATGTGATTCATGTACTTTTCTGTATGGGTTTATGGGTGGGAATTTAAAAAACTGGTTCACCACCTGGTTAATCTGAGCAGAAGCAGGTATTCCTCAGGAAGAAACAAAGATGTGGGAACTGGTTTTCCACTGGGTGTTTAAATTACATCCCATAACTCGGTCTATAAGCCACGTCCAAAGGGCAGGGCTCTGATTAAGAGGCTGGCACTGCAGGCCCGTCAGGAGGCTGACGCCTCAGTGCGGGAGGGCTGTGGGGGTAGAGCCCAAGCAGGGATCTCCATGGCCCCACTGGCTCCCTCCTCTGCCCAGACCACTCTGGTTCCCTGCTGCCTCAGCCTTGGTGACAACTCAGGCGTCCCAGGGAGGCAGAGAAGAGCCTTGAGTTCACTGAAACTCACTGAGAGCAGGGGCTTGTGGTGGTCTGACATTGAGAACAAATTTCTCGATTTACAGTTGAGGGAACTGAGATCACAGAGACGGAGAACTGGCCGAGGGCACTGCAGTGAGGGGCGTGGCCAAGATGGAGTCCACACGCAGTCTTCGTCTCGTTCTGTCTCTCTGTCTCTGTCTTGCTCTTTCTCTCTTTCCAGGAAGCATCTGACTCAACGTGTCTAAGCCCACTAGCCCCAGTTGACCTAACATGCCTCCCCCGATGCTACCAGGGAGAGCCCAGCCACCAGGAGGCCCTGCCTTACTGTCCCAGTGGACCTCCCAGATGTGGTCATTCCTCACAGAGAACTCTGCCGCTTACAAAACACTTCCTCACCCAGGTCTCACCATGATTGTTCCAAGAACACCTGTGTCCAGCCATCGGTGGAGGGGAGAGAGCAGGGCCAGGATCACCCAGAGAACTCTTGCCATTACGCTAGGATGAGTGAGATTCCAGGACTGCCAGAGGGTGGCAGGGATGAGGCAGCAGGCAGCTGCTGCAGGACAGGCAGGCTCTGTTTCCAGTTAGCAGGGAGCCCTGGGCCCAGCCACAGCGCCAACTGAACCCAGGGCTCAGAGGGGACCTCGCCGGGTGGCCTCCAACCAGGAGTCATGAGAACAACGCTAAAATGCGCTTCTGCAAAGGTGGTAAGAATGCATATGGGGACAGAGACACTTGGACAGACTCAGACTCTGTAGTTGCTTAAGTATTAGGAAGGAGATGAGACACTCAACTATTCAAGGGCAGCCTAGGGTGGGGAGACAAGTGGCAGGGATTTGTCTTTGAAAGGACAGAGGCAGACGGACAAAGGAGGGAAATGTTTTTTTCATGGTCTAGTCTCTGGGCTCCGGTAGCATCAGAGTGGGAGGGGCCTTCTGATTCAGACCCCTACTTTACCAGTGGGGGCACTAAGGCCCAGGGAAGGGAAAGAAGGCATTCACAGTCACACAGCTGGTCAGTATCAGAGTGAGGATCTGATCCCTGGGGGGCGGAGTGGAGGAGCTGGGGGAGTGGGTATCTAGAGGAAGGGCACAGGAAGTGAGGAGAAAAGCAAACACACATTTTGGCCAGGGGCCAGCCCTCAAAGGACTGTGGGAACCTAGGACTGAGCTTTTCCAAAGCAATCTGGAATATAAACCCCTGGGAGGCCCTGCTGGCCAGTGACAGGCCTCCTCCCTGAAAAGAGCAAGCTGCAAAAATCCTGCTGTTGGGACAGCAGGCTTTAAGTCTGAGGACGGGACTGACCCCAGGGCATTAGGCACCGACACCAACACAGTGTCAGCAAATTGCTCTTCCTTTTTGTTCAAAGCAGCTCAACAAGGCCATGGCCAGTGTCTCCGGAGGCCAGAGTCTGGGCAGTGGGTTACACCCATATTTGCCCAGGTCAACCGGGGCAAGGTAGAGTAATCACAGGCCATGTGAGGGAGAAGGGATCTTAAAGGGCATGATCCAGCCTCACACCTGTCTCCATCAAACACTGGAATTCCTTCCATCTCCGGGTGGCTCAGCTGCAGCTTGAGCAGCTCACAGAGACAGCTCATGCCCCCACGTGACGGCCACTCCAATCCTTGGGCCAAGCGTCTCCCCCACCACCCACCGTGTGTTCCCTGCCAAGTGGTCCTCCTTCTGTCCCTTGGGACCAAAGGGGAGAGGGAACAAGTCCCTCTCCCTTCCCCATAGCAACCCTGAACTGGTTAAACACAGTGATGTATGCGTGCTCAGTGGTGTCCGACTCTGCGACCCCGTGGACTGTAGCCCGCCAGGCTCCTCTGTCCGTGGGATTCTCCAGGCAAGAATACTGGAGTGGGTTGCCATTCCCTCCTCCAGGGGATCTTCCCGACCCAGGGATCGAACCCCAGTCTCTCGTGTCTCCTACATTGGCAAGTGGATTCTTTACCATGAATGCCACCTGGGAAGCCCTAAACACAGAGATCAGCCCCTCAAATCCTCTCCTTTCCAGACTAAACACCCCTGCTTATCTCAACCAGTTTCCATATACCTGGGTTCCAGTCTTTCACCAGCTCCCCTTCCCACCCTTTGCCCTAATCATTTTCTATTACACTGCCTCCACTAGATTAATTACTAATCCTGGTTCCACATAACATTCAAGGTGAAGGCCAACATCTCAAATCACCCTCCTAGAGACCTAAGGAGGCAGCTTATCCACAGGCCCCTTCTCCTTCCTGCCATCTCTTCTCTAAGCTTCAGAGGCACACACACAAAGGCCACAATTTCTCAGAGAACAGTTACGTGAACCTATGCTCATAATTACATGCATGGTAAATCCTGATTTTCCAAAACCTTAAAAAGGAAGAATATTTAATTCTTTAAAAGGCAGGACATCTGTGTGGCAGCTGACCTCTGTCAGGTCTGATTCTGGAGTTCAAATTAGGTAAGGAATATTCATTTAGGAGAGCAAGCTCTGAGCACCTATTAGACCCAGGAGCCCCATGGCAGAAGGCTACTTAATATATAGCTTTTATTCCAAGAAGCCCAGTTAAGGAGATCCGTACATGTAGAATTACAGTAAACATTGCTAGATGCTGTGATCGAGGCATGGAAATGGGAAAAGTTAGTTTCCTATTGCTGTAATAATGAATGACCACCAACCCAACAAGTGTCTCCCTGGTCAAAGGTGTCAGCCGGGTTGGGCTCCTTCAGGAGGTACCAGAAGAGGATCCACATCCTTGCCTTTTCCAGCTGCTATAGGCTGCCTACATGCCTTGACTCAGGGCCCCCTGTCTCCATCTTCAAAGCCAATAGCATTGTCGTCACATCTTCAATTCTTTCTCCAGCTTCTGCCTCCCTTCACTTATGAGAACCCTTGTGATTGGGTTCACCTGGATAATCTTCTCAACTCAAGATCCTAAACCCAATCACTTCTGCAAAACCCCTTTTGCCTTGTAAGGTAAACTATACATTCATAGGTTTGGGGACTAAAACCTGGACATCTTTGGTGGCCATTATTTTGGCCATTGTGTTCCACAGGGAATAACTAATTGCTTGTGGGAATAGATTCTTTAAGGCGTTGTAGTTGTATGCAGGAGGCTTCCCAGGTGGTGCTAGTGGTGAAGAACATGCCTGCCGATGCTGGAGACTCGAGGCCAGTAACTCAGAACACTAGCATTCCCAAAGCTGGGTGGGCTGCAGGGTTTCACTGCAGTCCTCTCCTCTACCTCTGCCCTACAAATTAACTGAAAAGAATTTAAACTGAGGCTGACTTTGACCTTGAGTTTGAAGGGGGCAAAAACACGGAAATACTGACATTTTCTGTTTCTCTTTTGATGTCACTGAGGATCTGAATTGCTAGGAGTTTGGAGCCAGGAAAGAGGCCCAGCTTTCTGCCTTCTGTCAAGGCAGAGACAGCCCCCAGCTCTGTCAACCCCCAGCTCTCCGGGGTTCTCCTGGGGTTCAGTCTGGCAGCCCCCACTATGGTGGTCGAGGGGAATGTGGGTGCTCTGGGCTGCAGGGCCTGTGGGGGGAGGCCAGGACCATGGAAAAGGCTTGTGTCCCTGTTGTCCCTTTGCATCCTCTGCTGTGTTTTTCAATGCTGGGTCTTCTTTGTGTTGAGCAGGACTGTTCTGGGTTATTCTCTGAAATGTGGAGGCCGTGGATCAAAAACCACCTGCCCTCATGGTGTGCTGACAACAAGGAGACCATTCCCTGCTGAACAGAACTCTGGTTTACAATGCACTTTTACACCCATGATCATCTTAGACTCGATTTTTTGGGGCTACATGCGACATGTGGGATCATAGTTTCCCAACCAAGGATCGAAACTACTCACCCAGCAGTGAAGCTTTAACCAGTGGACTGTTAGGGAATTCCCTTTCTTTGACTCTGATAATACCCCCAAGAGGATGGGGGAAGTCAGTCGGTGGCATTGCTGAGACCCACAGCTGAGACCAACCCTCTGCCACTCCCACCGCACAACAGTGCCTCCCGTGGGCTCTTGATGGTGACTGCTGGGTCGAGGCCACCCTTGCAGCCATTGTCAGAACTTCCTTTCTCTTGTTTCCTTCTCCTCTCAACTACCTCTCTCCCACTCTTTTTTCTTCCCTATTCCTCTCTCTTTATCTCTCTTCTTTCCTCCTTCTCAGCAACCAAAGCCCCCCAAATAACTCTCAGCTCTCAGGGAGCCCCCAGTAGGCTTAAGGGACTAGAACTCCTAGGTCAGGATGTCTACAACCACAAAAGAATGTCCTCCTGATGCTTGCCTCCCATAATCATCATGTCCTGGATTGAGCAGGTGACCTGTCCATACCAGGAGAAGCACTGGGGGCTTGGAATAGTCTAGGCCAGAAGCCAGGAGACTAGAGCTCACAGACAGCTCTGCCAATCATAACCTTAGGTACATCACTGCTCCACTCTGGACCTCAGTTTTCTCATCAATAAAGTGGGATAATAACAACTACCTCTCAGGACAGTTTGAGGGTTAGGAAAATTGGTTTCATGGTACTAAGCATGTATTAGATGTTTAATAAAGCTTGGTTGAATGCGGCAGATGCTGGAACACAGAACCCTCCCAAGCAGTGGACTTGAAAATATCAATATCTGTGCTGGGGTAATAAAAGTCAAGAAGCACCTGGAAGCATCAACAGAGAGGTGGAAGGGGATGGAGGAAGAGTGTCATTGGGGAGGGGCTGTTTACTGTTTCCCTCTGCTGGGGGCATTTCAGGCTCTCTGTACTCTGGATCCAGCCACTGAATTCAATTAATGCTTGTCTCTTTATGATGGTGAGGAAATCGTGTTGTAACATTCCAGATGCCTAATGAGGGTGTGTGCAATGACTGGGCAGTGAGTCTCGGAATCTCCCTGCCTTCGACACGCCCTGGTAGTAATGGTGATTTTTAAAAGCTGGGAAGCCCAGAGTGACTTCTCCCAAAACAGACTTGGTCAATCCCAATGTCAGCAGAGATTCAAAGTCCAACTTGCAGTCATTCCAGAAAGAGAAGCCAATTACAACACACTAGGGGGAGAGGGGATTGGGAACTTGGAGAAAAGAAATGGATGGACTTGCAGTTACACATGCAAATTGATTGTCCCCATTTATCTCCTCTCCCTCCAGGGACCCCACTTAGATAGCAGTAAAGGAACTGAAATGATAAACCCACTACATCACAGGGAATGGAAAAAGATTATCAATGGACTAGAGATTTCAGCACATTTATGGAACTAACAGAGCTCCAGAGAGGTTTGAAAATTGATTATACCAGGAACAATGCAGGACAGTTTTTAGGCTTCCCTGATAGCTCAGTTGGTAAAGAATTCTTGTGCAATGTGGGAGACCTGGGTTCAAACCTTGGGTTGGGAAGATCCCCTGGAGAAGGGAAAATCTACCCACTCCAGTATTCTGGCCTGGCGATTCCATGGACTACAGTCCATGGGGTCACAAAGAGTCGGACACGACTGAGTGACTTTCACTCACTCAGTGCAGGACAGGTGGGTGTGAGATATGGGATTAAAATCCAGGGGGCTGTTTGAAAGCTACTAAATTAGTTTTTAAAATTACATTGTGCTAGAGAAAACAACCCTCCACAAATATTCTGGCCTGTTGAGATCCCCAGGATAATACTCAGCCTGCTACTCCAGAACTCTTAACATGAAGCTTGCCCATGCACACAAAGCTCTCAGAGTTGGTGATTTTTATTGCCTCACTTTTCAAGTATGAGCCAATAACCAAGCACTTAAGGAAAGCAAACAACAACAAATCCCAGAGAAAATAGATACAGCTGAGAAAGGAAGCCTTTAAAACCTCAAAATTTTGGATAACCAACAAGGACCTACTGTACACGTGGAACTCTGTTCATGTGGATGGGAGGGGGAGTTTGGGGGAATGAACACATGTATATGTATGGCTGAGTCGCTTCACCATTTACCTGAAACTATCACAAAACTGTTTGTCAATTGGCAATCAGTTCAGCTCAGTTCTGTAGCTCAGTCATGTCCGACTCTTTGCGACCCCACGAATCGCAGCATGCCAGGCCTCCCTGTCCATCACCATCTCCTGGAGTTCACTCAGACTCACGTCCATCGAGTCAGTGATGCCATCCAGCCATCTCATCCTCTGTCATCCACTTCTCCTCCTGCCCTCAATCCCTCCCAGCATCAGAGTCTTTTCCAATGAGTCAACTCTTCGCATCAGGTGGCCAAAGTACTGGAGTTTCAGCTTTAGCATCATTCCTTCCAAAGAACACCCAGGGCTGATCTCCTTCAGAATGGACTGGTTGGATCTCCTTGCAGTCCAAGGGACTCTCAAGAGTCTTCTCCAACACCACAGTTCAAAAGCATCAATTCTTTGGCGCTCAGCTTTCTTCACAGTGCAACTCTCACATTCATACATGACCACAGGAAAAACCAT
The DNA here is from genome assembly GCF_000754665.1 of Bison bison bison. Lineage (NCBI taxonomy): Eukaryota > Metazoa > Chordata > Mammalia > Artiodactyla > Bovidae > Bison > Bison bison. The sequence continues at coordinate 6,820,831 of NW_011494604.1, read as the reverse complement.
AGCCTTGACTAGACAGACCTTTGTTGGCAAAGTAATGTCTCTGCTTTTCAATATGCTATCTAGGTTGACATAACTTTCCTTCCAAGGAGTAAGCGTCTTTTAATTTCATGGCTGCAGTCACCATCTGCAGTGATTTTGGAGCCCAAAACAATAAAGTTTGACACTGTTTCCACTGTTTCCACATCTATTTCCCATGAAGTGATGGGACCGAATGCCATGATCTTCGTTTTCTGAATGTTGAGCTTTAAGCCAACTTTTTCACTCTCCACTTTCACTTTCATCAAGAGGCTTTTTAAAAAGTTTTTAAAAAAAAAACTAGGAAATTTTAAATTCTATTATCCTAAGAGAAATCCAAGAGACTGCATCCATAAAACAAAAGTCTATGAGTGCTAAATTGCTTCAGTCCTGGTGGCTCAGTGGTAGAGAATCCACCTGCCAGTGGAGAAGACACAGGTTTGATCCCTGGTCCAGGAAGATCCCACATGCCGTGGATGAACTAAGCCCATGCGCCACAACTATTGAATCTGTGCTCTAGAGCCCAGGCTCCACGACAAGAGAAGCCACTGCAATGAGAAGCCTGAGCACATAACAAAACGTAGCCCCTGATCTCTGCAACTCGGGAAAAGCTCACACAGCAACAAAGACCTGGAACAGCCACATAAATACAATTATTTTTTAAGAAAGTCAGATAGTGAAAAAAGATAATTGCAAAGAATATAATTTACAGAACATTAGTGTCCAGGATATGTACAGAGTTCTCACAAATTAGTAATAATGAAAAGACAAAATGTCCCATCATGAACTGGTTGATGTATATACACAGATAATTCAAAGAAGGATCAAAACACTCAATAAACATTTAAAAATAAGTTCAAGTTCACTATCTTATCTTCACTATCAATATCACTATCACTATAAGTTCAAGTTATCAGGGAAATATAAAATAGCTATGAGATATCATTTCATACTTTTCAGATTGACAGAAATTTAAAATTTTGATGTTATCAAGAGTTGGTGAAATTGTAGAGTAATGGGGCATAAAAAGAAAAGAAAAAAAACACTGGGAGTGAATGTCCATCAACAAGAGAACAGATAAGTTGTGGTGTATTCATTCACTATTATGTAGCTATTACAATGAACTACAGCCAAATACTTCATGTGGATAAATCTAAAAAATGTGAGCCCAGGAAAAAATTTTAATACTATATGCAAAGTAGCATTTATATACAATCTTGAAAATAGGCAAAGGATTCCATTTGCTTAGAGAGTTGTGGGCACATGTAGTAAGAGTATAAAAAGACACCTAGGGATGTGAAAAATTCAATTTATTAATGTGGTTACCTCTAAGGAAAGGAATAGGAACAGGGGAAAGACGGAGACAGGAGCCTTCAAATTTATCTGTTGCATTTTATTTGGTTAAAAAAATATTTGAAGCAAATAAAGCAAAGTATAAAGATTTGACACAGCTGGTTAAGGTGTCCAAAGACATTCTCTACACGTTTCTGAATGTTTGAAGATAATGACCAGGAGTTTGGGGGAGATGTTTTAGCTGAAGGGGGACACCAAAATGTAAACATTTTGTTTTATTTGCTATTTTTATTTGCTTCTTTATCCTCCTGCTTAGAAGAGTGCCTAGTACAGAGGACGTTGTCAGTAAACAATTGCTGAATAAACACATGTGCGCAAAGGCATTGAGCTGCGCTAGAACATGCTGTGTTCTAAGAGAGCAAATCACAGTAATAGCCAACTTCTGCTGCTGCTACTGCTAAGTCGCTTCAGATGTGTCCGACTCTGTGCGACCCCACAGACGGCAGCCCACCAGGCTCCCCCGGCCCTGGTATTCTCCAGGCAAGAACACTGGAGTGAGTTGCCATTTCCTTCTCCAGTGCATGAAAGTGAAAAGTGAAAGTGAAGTCACTCAGTCGTGTCCAACTCTTCGTGACCCCATGGACTGCAGCCCATCAGGCTCCTCCGTCCATGGGATTTTCCAGGCAAGAGTACTGGAGTGGGGTGCCATGGCCTTCTCCGAATAGCCAACTTCTATCAAGCCCCATATAGCAGTGGCCTGGATTATTTCATCCTTGCAAGAAAGCATGGCAGTTAGGACTGGAGAACACAGTCCATCAAAAATAAAAGTCTGAGTTTTATCCTGTAGGTAGTTTCAAAGTGTGGAGGAGTGGAAATAAATAAGGAGGCACACACATACACACATTCCCCTAGAGTGCAAGGTGAGCGGGCCAGATGGGGTGGGGAGCATGCCCAATGCCTGACAGCCTGAGAGGGGGCACACAGAAGGGGACACTTTTAGTCTGCCAGGAAGACTTCACCAGGAGGAGACATCTGAACCTGACCTTGAAAATGAAGTGCACCTACAAATGCCAGGAACCCCCAGCTCTTCCTGCTCCGTATCCAGTGGTTGTTGTTGGAGGATCTATTTCTCTGGACCCTGAGCACGGAGCCTGACCGCACAGGGCTGAGACCACTCACAAGTGAAGACAGACTAACTTGAATGTAAGCACCCATTCCAGGATGTTTGGTCTCACCTTTAAATACAACAGAGGAAAAAAGAAAAAAAAAAACCTACCAGCTCAAAGCTCTTTTAAAATTATGACAGCAGTAATAATTGCTTGCCCTTTAATAATAAGAGCTACCATTTATTGAGCATTTACTGTATGCAGGGCACTGGGCTAAGTCATCAGAAGCTTGTCTTTAGTTCTTACAACAACTCTAAGAGGCAGGTACTATTTATCCCTTTCCAGGGATGAGGAAACCAAGGCTTGAAGATTTCAGGGGTGTTGCCCACAGACCTATGCAGTTAGTAGGTGGAGCTGGGATCCCAACCACCAGTTTCTGACTCTTCTCCAGCCCATGCTTTAACCACTGCTTCTCCCAAGCAGACACCCAATTAAAGAAAGGAGGGTTTTACTGCCTTCAATTGGAATAAATGAGAACGTGATCTGAGCATAATAAACTAGAACCCAAGCTTATCATTACATTCATGAATACCTGTCACTGTCAGGTGTCCCGTAAATGCTTGTGAAATGAGGTAGCGTTTAGTTCCAGGAAATGAAACCCAGTGTCGAAATGACAGACTTCACCCTTGTGGGACTCCAGTAGGAACTCACACATCACGTGAACAAGCAGAGCAGGGCTCTTCGGCTCGCAGCAGCCGGGGACAGTCGAGATCAACAGCATCTCCCAGCAGCACACTGAGAGCCCCTGGAACGTCCCACCCTTCCTGATGCCCGCCCTTCTCCAGCTCCTGGGCACTCAGCCTGCACCGTGCTGGGTACCGAGCTCTTAGAGGGAGGGCTGGGTTGTCTCTCTCTCAGCCCATCATCAGTCACACAAGCCTATCCACACTCTTGCGTGGATGGAGTTCAGCACTTTCCCCCAAATCCGACAGGTCAGACATACGTAAAGTGAGAAAAAACGGGACGAAAAGAACTGTGAAAGAGTTCTGCTTTTCAGATAAAGGGAAAGAGAGCAACCCATCTTCTCCCCTAGGAAAAGCCACCATCGCCGGATCCCATGCATTCTATTTATTCATTTCGCAAACATTTGCCAGACATCTACCAGGTGCAGGAAGCAGGCCCTGGCCTGGAGCTGACTGTCTCCTTTGCACCTAACCCTCAGTTCACAGTTCAGAGACCGCCGTCGTCACCCCACCCACCGACCCCTGACTGTGGGCACAGGGAGGGGCCTCGCAGTCCGCGCGGCCAGGAGCACACTGTGGGTAGGCAGACAGGCACAACAGACAGTCACGGTTTACCACTGTAAATGGTACGGGGGGCTCAGAAGGAGGGGGGTCACTGAACGGGGAGGAGAGAAGGAGGCAAGGACATGGCAGAGGAGGAAGGGAGAGGAAGATAGCGTCAGCGGGTCTGGGCTCTCTCCGGAGCCGCGTCCGCAAATACTCCGGTCACGTTTTAATTAATTGCAAGGTTTTCTCACCGCCTCAAACCAGAGCTCTGTGATTAATTTCCGAAAGAGCCTGCATAGTTTAATCATCGCAAACACAATGATCCCGGTAATTAGGGCCTGAGCAGCTAAAAGCAGAAAATAAAGACCCCAGAACAGGCTATGGTCCTGACTTTGGCCCTCAGCCACCGGCCGGGTCCACGACTCGGAGCGCGGGCAGCCGAGGTCGCCGGCCGACAGGGTCCAGAGCAGTCGGCCGGCGTGCGGCCGGGCCCGTGACACCGCGGGGGCTCGGCTCGACCCACGAGGCCCGCGTGCCGCCGCAGCCACGCCAGGAACGGCCCCAGGCCACAGTCGCAGCGCCAGGGATTGTGTCCCAGCAGGACCCCCGCCAGCCGGGGCAGAGCTTCAAACGCGTCGCCCGGCAGGGTCTCCAGCTGGTTGTGGTCGAGCTGGACCTCCTCCAGGCTGCTGAGGTTGCGGAAGAGAGCGCTGGGTAAGGCGCGCAGCCGATTGCTGCGCAGCGACACGTGGCGCAGCCTGCAGAGGCCGCGGAGCAGGCCGGCGGGGAGGGAGGCCAGGCCTGTGGAGCTCAGGGTGAGCACCTGCAGCTCGCCGAGGCCTCGGAAGGCGTCCTCCGGGAGCGCGCTCAGCCTCGGGCTCAGCGACACCTCCAGGACGCGCAGGCCAGTGAGGGTGCGGG
>NW_011494604.1:6802375-6816107 GCF_000754665.1 Bison bison bison | reverse complement strand
GCCGCGCAGGCCAGTGAGGTTGCGGAAGGCGGCGGCCGGCAGGGTGCGCAGCTGGGTGCTTTTCAGCCTCAGCTCCCGCAGGCCGCCTATCTCCCCGAAGAGCACCTTGGGGAGTTCCTCCAGCGGGTTCTCAGACAGGGTCAGGAAGGTCAGATTGTGCGAATGAAGAAAGAGGGCAGAGGGCAGGAACTCGAGGCGGTTTTCGGAAAGGGTCAAGGAGCTCAGGCTTCGCAGCCGGTCGAAGGCTCCGGGGACGATGGAACGGAGGTGATTGGTGTGGAGCTGCAGCTCCGTCAGGGCGCGCAGGCTGTCCAACAGCCCCGACTCCAGAGAGGCCAGCCGGTTCGAGTGGAGCAGAAGCTTCTGAAGCTTAACCTGGACCCCAAACAACCCCTCGGGCAGGTGGGTCAAATTGTTTCCCGATAAATCCAACAATTTCAGGTTCCCCAGGTGTGTGAAGAGGCTAGCAGGCAGGAAAGCGAGTTGGTTTTGGTTCAGAAAGAGCTCCTGCAGGTGAACCAGTTTCTGAAACAGGTTTTGGTCAAGGCTCTTTAGTTCATTGCCGTCCAGAAACAACTGTTCCAGGAGCACCAGGTTATCCAACAGTGCGCTTGGGAGATGAGTGATCTTGTTGCGCGATAACCTCAGGGTTTTAAGTTTTATAGGGTCGTTGAACGTGCCCGGGGCAATGGCGGAAACGTGGCTGTCGGACAGCAACAGGCGCTGCAGGACGGTCATGTCACTGAAGCTGTTGTTCTGCAAGGTGCCGCGGCCCATTTGGAAGAGCAAGATGTGCGTGAGGTTGGTGGGCAGGCCGAGCGCGGCGATGCCGGCCACCGTGCCGCGCGAGCACTGCGCGGCGTCGCGGAAGGCGCACCTGCAGGTGGGTGGGCAGGGAAAGGGCTGCGCGCGCAGGAGCCAGAGCGCCGCGCATAGCAGAGCGCTCCTCAGCATGTCTGAAACGGCGTCCGCGGCAGATCTGTGGGCTACAAGCAAAAGGGCAAACGCTCGTAATCCTGCATGATCCTTTCACCCGAATTATCACCGACTTTAAATGTTACCCGGATATGCTACATCTCCCTCTTAGCAGTGCTGATTTTTCCTGGGTGGTGAAAAGACATTCATTTTGCACTCCGAGGTCTCATCCTCTTGTTTCACTGATTTTCCACTCTTAATTCAAATCGGTAAAATTAAAGCATTTGCAAGCTATGGAAAAGGTAATAATACCTTTAAATCTTTACATAGCAAGAACTAAAATAATCTTTCTCACAATCAAGCTTGGAGGTATCACAGAGCAGTGCCTGTTGTGAAAATAACGCTGCTACTGACTTTGTTATTATTAATTCTTTGGATTCACCTTAAAATTTTTTTTAAATTATTTATAATTTAGCCAGGGGTGCCTATGACCTACAGCCCTGAAGGGAACAGCAAAGTGTGTTAAAACAGCAGCAACCACTGCCTGATTCTTTTAATCACTATCACGCTGTATCTGCAGTGCCTTCTTACTCCACTAACACAGGACCGCTCAAAATAATGAATAGTCTCAGCCACACTGAGACAAGTAGGTGAACAGTACTTCATCACTTTATGCCACACACTGCTCTCAGCACTGTATTTAAATTAATGCATTTACTCCTTACAGTAACCTTGTGAAAGTGAAAGTCACTCAGTCATGTCTGACTCTTTGCCACCTAGCAGGCCAGGCTCCCCTGTGCATGGAATTCTCCCAGCAAGAATACTGGAGTGGATAGCCCGTCCCTTCTCCAGGGGATCTTCCCGACCCAGGGCTCCAACACAGATCTCCCGCATTGCAGGCGGACTCACTGCAGTCTGAGCCATGTGAGTTGGGTTATCCGCAATTAAAGGATGATGCAACTGAAGGCACAGAAAGGGTAAGTAACTTAACCAGGGTCACAGAGCTAGAATTTGGAAGTATTTCTGATTGTGCCATAAATAAGGAACTATTACTTCTAACATGCTATATTAAAAATTAGTACTCAAGGCACTGAATTATCCATGAAATACACACAGTAATACTAATCTGCCAAAACAATGTTTCCCACGTGTAATTTCAAATAAACTGCATCTTGTACTAAATTTTACTTATTTGTACAGACTAGCCAAGCCGTCCAGTTACCCACACTTAATTTTTAGAATATTTGGCCTTACCTGAAATGGTGCTGCACCCCAAAGCAACTGAATGGTTTAGAGCTTTGCATGCGATTTGGCACTTTCCAAAGGAAGAGAGGAGTATCTTTGCATCCTGAAGATAAAGACTTTCCCAGAACAAAAGTCATGGAAAGAGCCCTATCGCAGAGGGCATATTCTGGTTTTTTAATGACAAATAAATGACAACTGTCTTCAAACTCTGAAAGAGACTGTATGTAACCCAAGTCCTGCTGCCAAAGCCGAAAGATGAGCAGGAGGGGTGCAGTTTCTTCATAAATGGCACAGTATGACCTGGTGATGTGTGTCTAGTGTCACACAGAAGGATCATTGCAGCAGCCATATATCCCTGGTTGGTCTACACTTCCTTGGGAACTTCCTTTATCTGCTACTTCACTACAATTCTACTCAGGTTCCCCTCTGCCCCTTTTAAGAACAATAAGGTTAAGGACATTCTCAAGTGCTCCCTCATTTTTTTAAAAGTATTTTCAAGTATGTTCCCTAATGGCCTTGCTGGGTTGAGGGTGTCCACATGTTCAATTGAACATAGGAATGTCCAACTGCTTTGCAAAGTAATTGTACCAATATATGTTGTCACGTACCACGTATGACAGGTCCTGTACTTCATTTCTGCCCATGCCTTGACATTTTTTTTTATTTTTGCCATTCATATGAAAGAATTGTGTGGTTTTAGTTTGTCATTTTCCTACTGACCGATAAACTTGAGAATTTTTCACATTTTTAAGGGCCAATCTTCTGAGAAATTTGGGTTCTTCTGACCATTTTTCTATATGGAAAAATGTCTTTTAAAAAGTAAATTGTAGGCATTCTTTATATATTCTGGATGTTAATCCTTTGTGGATTATAAGTGTTTGTTGCAGATATCTTCATCTAATATGTGCTTTGCCTTTTCACCTCCTTTATGTCTTTTACTGAACAGAAGTCTTAATATAGGCAGTTATTAATATTTATGATTTGTTTTTTGTGTCTATCAAAATAATTCCTCTTCTTGCAAACCAAAAAACTTCTCCTATAATAACTTACTACATTTTAGAATATTGTCCTTTGCATTTAGGTCTTTATTCCATCTAGAATTGATTTTTGTGTATGATGTAAGTACAATGTTTTTTTCCAACAGATCAGTTGTTCTATATATATATCCTTTCTTCCCTCAGAGCTACAATGTCAGCACTGTCACAGATCACCACTGGATGAACGTGTGGTCTGTGTTCTCGGCTACTTGATAATCCCTGTGCCAACACCACACTGAAATATAAAGCCTGAAAATATCCAGCGTCTTATCAAGTGTGAAGAAGTAGACATTCTCATACATTGGTGGGAATATAAATAGTAGCAAACTTTGGGGAGGAAAACTTAATTGTATCAGCCAAATTTTAAATATACATATTCTTTGTCCAATAGTTCCATTACTAAAAATACACACTATGGAAATGCTCATTAAGACATCTACACAGAAGTTTATTTGCAGGATTGTAATAGAAAAAAGGAGATCCACCCAATCCATCCTAAAGGAGCTCAGTCCTGGGTTCATTGGAAGGACTGATGCTGAAGCTGAAACTCCAATACTTTGGCCACCTCATGCGAAGAGTTGATTCATTGGAAAAGACCCTGATGCTGGGAGGGATTGGGGGCAGGAGGAGAGGGTACAACAGAGGATAAGATGGCTGGATGGCATCACCGACTCAATGGACACGAGTTTGGGTCAACTCCAGGAGTTGGTGATGGACAGGGAGGCCTGGCGATTCATTGGGTCACAAAGAGTCGGACACGACTGAGTGACTGAACTGAACTGAATAGAAAAAAAAAAAAAGCCTAAATGGCCATCAATATGGAAGTAGTCATTTAAATTATAGTACATCCATGCAATAGGATGCCTTGCAGACTTTGAAAAGAACAGATTTGAGCTGCAACTACTGATGTAACTTTCTAAAATACACTGAATGACATAAAACAAGGGCTGTGTAGCATATAACAATGGGGTTCTACACAAATGTGTACAATTTTTAAAAACATGAGCATATATATATATTTTCTAGAATACACCCAAGAAACTTTAGTAGTCCCCCTTTGAGAGAAACTAGGGAAAAGGCGACTTCCTTACATACCTGTGAGGTTGAAATTTTATCAAATGTGCTTAATGTCACTGTTAAAATTTTTTTAATGCAAATATAATTTGGAAGGGAAAATGGCATTATTTAAGAAAAAAAGGAAAGAACATAGGTATTTTAAAATACTGGGAAAAGCCAGTGGCTGAACTGCAAAAGAATAAACATTAACTTCTGGAATTATTGACTGGAGTGGTGCTACAGAAATGGTCTTTTATCCTGGTTGGGAAAAAAAACGTCCCCCAAACCGACACTGGCAGGTGTAACAGAAAAGGAACTGAAATCTATTCAGCCTGTGATGTAGCCAAATGCAGGCAAAGCCCATTAAATGCTAAACTGACTGAAATTACCTTCTAAGGCATATAGTCCTAAACCACAGGGAAAGCCGCTGCCTATGCCAGGTGTTATGGGAGGCCTGTCTTCCCACTCAAATCAAGGGAAGCAACTCCAGAGTTCAAACCAGCTCCCCAGCAGGAAGTCTGTCGTGCATATACATGGCCACGCCAAGTGAGAGGCCCCTTGCCCATCAAATGCCAGGATCCAGCCCTGGAAGAGGTGCTGTGGATCAAAGTACAACTTCGAGTCAAACTCAGGAGAAGCTTCCTTGGCCTATTTCCCCAGGAAGATTTCCAAGAATTACCTCCAAGTTTTATTTTGAAGAGAGGACATTACAATCACCCAAGGAGGGAACACCGGGCACAGAAGTTGCGGACAGTAGAGGAACACTGAGTTCATTCAATGGACAAACTGATGAGCTACTGAGAACTTTGAGCACTGAAGTAATGACACCACCAGTGTTTCCAGTCCTTTGGATTTTGAATCCATGAAACAAGTCAGGAACCTGCTGTCCTAAGTGGCAGCTTCCAGATCAAAGTCACAGAACCCTGGCTTACAGGGTTTGGCCATTCAAAAGCAGGTTATCCACCGGAATGAGATATGCTTTTCTTCCTCCATGGAGGGGAGGATTCTAAGGCCAGGGCACAGCAGGGATCTCTCTGTGCTTGGAGAGTAACCACAACCCCAACTTGGCATGGGGACAATCTCATTCAAACTCCTAGGACTCCCTCTGTCCTCTCCTGCAATATACACCTGGAATTGATGGAGGGGGAAGAGGATGGAGAGACAAGCACAACTGTACCACCACCAGCAGGCTGTGGTGCAAGGGACAGGATCAACCCACACTGAATGGAAGGAACTTGGGCTCAAACTAGGTCTTACACCATGCAACCATCCACATGGCTCACAGAAGACACAGAGCTCCTGCAGAACCTATGATACAAGGAAAGCCCTCCCACCCAAACAGAAGGCCAGGTACAGCCTGCCCTCTCTGGGATTTCTATGGTCAGTAGTTAGTTCCAAGTTTTCCCACTCCATGGAGTGCTCTTTTCACATTCATGGGTGCCACTTCACCTCAAGTGTACCATGGCGTACATGGCATTAGCTTTTAGTTTGATCTTCCTAACTATCAATAAATTCTGAGTCCCTAGTCTTCTATTTCACCATTTCCCTCAGATCTCCTGATACTAACATTTGGCTCTACAATGCATCTGACTGATGGGTTACCATGGGCTGGTCACAGACATGTGACATGTGGAAAGCTGCATTGTTTTCTTGAAAAATTCAAAGTTAAAAAAAAGAAACAGGAGAAATATTAAGCAGGAAAATAAATCCAGAGTGGGCAGTATTCATGTAACTGAAGAGCAAACAGATGTATATAAAGACACAGAAAAAAAGAAATGTTGTATCATTCATTTAAATCTTTATTTTGATCAGCTTCAATCAAAAAAAAATTCATAAGGTTATTTACAGTGCTGAATGTACAATTTGAATGTATGCCTTTTTGACATCAGGGTACCATTCTTGAGCAGCAATACAATTTTAAAAATATAAAGATGCAGTATCATTTCTGATATAAAGTTACTTAAAAAAATCCAAAGTCTTAGGGAATTCACAAATCATAACAGAAAGTAACTATTAATTTAATGTGCACATAATTACCAAATCTTAATGCATTAAAAATATGTGTAAATGCCCACAGACTGTACAAAAATTAACATTTTGTTAAAAGTTCCCAACCACCTCCCACCACAAATATACAAAAGTCTATTTTCAGATATGTCAAAACTGCATGCGTGAAATCTTAGAATGTTTTCTAAAGCTGGAATTCTGCTCTTCTCTAGACACTGCCATTTTGGGAACAGAGTACATAAAGGCTGATATAATTTTCCATGCCTTTGAAACTGTGCAGTTATTTTCTTAAACATGGGAAACAAAATAAATAGTAAAAACTGCAACAGTTTTATTTAAATGCAAGTAGAATTTGGAAAGCTTTCCAATGTAGGGATTACAAAACTAATATAAAAAGTATTTTATTGTTGGCTTAGCCACTTTTTATTCAAGCATTATTTGCAGCATCGCTTTACAGCAGTTGGTGCTAAAAGTTACAAAACATATAGTTACCACTATTTATATTTGAGGGAGGGGAAAAAAAAAAAACTTTAAACAACCCTGAGGGAGACACACATTAAAAATCTTGTTATTTATTTAAAAAGTTAAAAAGTTACATATTATTTAACAATTACTTTTCTGGACATTTCTGTCCTTTAAGTATATGCATAAATAAAATTTAAATCAGCAATATTTATTAATCTTAATACATCAAAATAATATATGTACAGATTTTAAAATTTAGATCTGTATACACTCAAATAATTTAATGTGAAATTCAGAATCGAAATTACTATGTAATGGTGACCTACAGAGAGAGGACTCTATCTATGGCACTGAACAGGACCCACACCTGAACTCACAGACATTCTTCAAATCACATTCTGGAAGCCATCCAATAACCACCTGAACAACCCACCCTGTCTATATTCAAATCTAACCTCCTACAAATGCTTTGTCTACCTACCTAAAAACCTCATTCCTCTGAAAACAATATGGGAAGATGTGATATAAAACCCTTATAAAATCTAAAAGTTAAAAAAGGGGGGAGGGTGTCAAAAATATAGCTCTTTTATGATCATGCTCTTAAGGATGTTAAATACAATCTAATAATTGGATTTTAAGCTGCTACTTAGCAATTAATTATATGCTTCAGTATTTAAATCAAAGGATACACTCATATGTATTGAAAGTGAATTGAATGTGGAAATTATAAAATGATTAAAAGAGTAACTATAGAAAAAAGTGCTAATTCACAGCTCAAGAGGTCTAAGATGCATAGCTTCATAGAATCATTCATGGAACAACTGTTCTTATCATCTAATGTGTATTAATATAGTATCATACTTTTTGATGGAAAACTTCGATTATGTTTTTGTAAGAATCATCAGTGGCCATAGCAGTAACAGTGATCCTGAGTGTAACTTACATTTTTCTACAGTTACCAAACATCATCAGGTCTCTGCAGCATAAAAAATGAGAACCATGTGGTTCTACGGTTCTGGGTAACATGTGATCAAATTGGTAAATATGTATCAGGAAGATAATGATCAGCTAGAAGCAGAAAGCACAAGCATGCTACTGGTCAAGGAAGAACAAAGGATAAGATCATACAGTCTTAGTAGTTTAGTAGCTACTTTACAGCAGTATCAGTTTTCCTGTTTATCAGAACTCGGCTTTGCCAAACTACTGGATCTTACCTATAAAGACATTTTTAAATCACCTTAATTTTGTTTAGAATTTAAACGCTAACCAGGAAAAACAGAAAGGTGAAAACCATGTTCCACATTTCTTTTGGCTCAATGAATGTTTTTTTTTTTTTGAACTTCATTTTTTTTCTCCCAGAAATTTCCACAACCCAGTATGTTCATTTGCAAACACTCAATCCAAAATAGGTACGCTCTGACCTGTGGCGCCACCTAATGGCATAAAACAAACTCACCAGGTTCATACTGGTTTGAAAAAAAAGCAGTCATTCAAAGCTGCTCATTTTCTAAGCCTCATTATTGACAGGAGAGACCTACATCAGACCTTTAAAATTTTAAGAGGGAAAATTCTAACTCCAAAACTAAAACACAAAAAACCAAAAGACAATTATCCTATGTCTTTAGGTAATAAGAGACGTAAATAAAAATAAAAAGGCATTTAAAATAATATAAAACCTGAGAGGGGGTAAAAAACAGGTATGAAGGGATATTAGAAAGACAGATCTACATCTACTGCCAAAAGAAATAAGCTTTCTTCCTACTGAAAAATATTTAAACATATAACTAAAGCAAATTACACTACTGACACCAGACGTAGTCCAAGATGCACTTAATAGCTTTGAGGGACATCTCAAGAAGGCAGTGAAGCACCTTGCTGATAGAAAAATAAAACCCAGGCAGTCTGTACAGAAAATATAAAACCATAAATGGAAATTACCTGAGTTGTTCTATAAGCAACACCCTAGACTCACTCCTAACTCTAGGCTATCAAAGGGAACTGGTGTATGTATACAAAGTTTTCTTTGGGAGAAATACTGAAATCAAATGAAAATGGGCTTTTTACCTATTTTCATTGGAGGCTAACTAACACCCATTTTATTTATCAATCACAAATTTAGGGACTGTATATAAATGATGACTTTTTCTAAAAAGGGGGCTGTGAAAATAAAGGCATAAACTAATAAGTCTTAGAAAATAATATCTAAACACCTTTCAGATACCAACTTTCTTCTCTACCCTATAGAGTATCACTGGAGGGTAACAAGGAAGCAAGTTCTGGAAATATAATATTTTAGAGTTACTGAATGAAGGTATAGGACTTTATAGATAATTAATTATTTAACTGGCAGGCCAATTTCTTTTTGTTTTTGTTTAAAAAAAAAAACTCTCAATCAGCTACTATATTGGAAGGGTACAAACTGAAAGGGTGCCATTCTGACACACAGGATCAGATACAGTCCTACATTTACACTCTCCTCAATACTGCTACTAGAATGCCACTGAGCCCGATTCACTGCTAGGTTATGGTGATGATCTGACATGACCCATTCTCCTTTACTAAAGCTTTAGCTTCTGTTGTTGTTTGAGGTTTTGGCGGCCATTCTGGGTCAACCAAGAGCTCCTGAGCCAGATACATGTACTTGGCCTTTGGCATCTTCTTCCTACAGTTCAGCGCCCAAGACAAGCAGCATTTCTCCCACCAATCCATCGACTCCTAAGAACATAAGGAAAAAAAGGTACACCCAGTAAATTAAGAGCTGCTGTTTTTAACAGTTTTGTTAAAGCATAGTTCATCAGCACAGAAAAATAAGAGGAAATGACTTCTGAGCGCAAGAAATCATGAAAAAAAAAATGCTTTAAAAAGTCAGCTTTCAATTAATTAGGAACATTATTTTTTTTAAGAGTACAGTTTTAAAATTATCTATGTCATTTACTTCATTTTATTTAGTTCTATGTTCCTATCTCCTCTTGTACGCATACACATTTAAAAAATAACTTGTATAACTGGAGGCTATGATTCCATTACATAAAACATCTAATGTATTGAGAATAACTTTAAACTATTCAGAAAGAGAAAAAATTGTTAATATTATATGAAAGCCCCAACTATCTTTTGGTGCTATTGCTTCTAGCAACTTAACCACCAGATCATTTTTGGAAGAAAATGGTATAAAGATACCACTGCTACTGTTAGCATCAGCTTTCAAAGTATTATTTAAATATTGTTAGGTCAAAATCAGAGCTTAGATCATGTTTAATGTCTATCACTTCTTTTAAAACCACATTCTCATTAACATAAAAAAACAAATTTATTTTATAACGATGGTTTCCCCTTGGTCCTCCACAACTGGAAAGAGAGGTATAAAGTAAGTACTATTTCTTAGTAATACTTCACTATAAAAAGCTCTGCTGTCACAGAAATCCTTCTGATCAATCCTAATGTTTTTACTGAATGTGATCTTAGATAGTTCTTGGAGAACAAGAAAGCAGAGTTCCTGGTTACTGTACAAAAAATGTAAATTCAATACAGGTCCTCAGAATTTGTCTTAATTGAAACTGGAAATAAAACCAAATGACTATACTGAGATCTGTAGTTACTTTCATCTCTGAAGAACAGTCAATCCTTAAATTACTTTGACTGTTTCTTCTACAAAGAAAATTTAAACCCTAGGTTGTTTTGTTTTGCCATCAACATATAACCCAGGCTTCAACCAGGTGTAATCTCAACTGCAGTAAAGATGACCCTTGAGCAACATGGGTTTGAACCTGTGCAGGTCCACTTACACGTGAATTTTTTCAGTAAACAGTACAGTACCACATGATCCATGATTGGGTGAATCTGAAGGTACGGAGGGACCCCATTATCTGAGGGTTCTTTAATTATAAGTTATATAAATCTTGGCAGATTTACAGCTGCAGGGAGGGTCAGCGATCCTAATCCTTGACATATTCAAGGATCACCTGTAATCTCACGGAATGGAATAACTGACAAAGACATTCTAATGTTAACTCTCAAAACACCTTCATGATGGAGAAAGACAAATTTGATGTAACACAGATCCTGAAACACAGGTTTCTCAATTGGCCAATGGAGAACAGCAAAAATACTTTAAAATGAAAACCTTTTTAAATTTCTTCATACTTTTACTCGGTAGGTCTCCAGGACCTACTACTCTCTCTCCCTTCAAAACTGGGGATGGGCACGCGGCAGAGCACGTGCAGGAACGTAAGACACCACGAAAGAAGTGAATGCCGCTCAGTTGTGTCTGGCTTTTTGCAACCCCATGAAATGTACAGACACCGTAACGACGTGCTTTTAAAGGCCTTCTAGTTTACTCTTGTCGACAAAACACAGTAAGCTGCACCATTACCAAGCGTTTAAAGGCAAAAACTGTGACCTGTCACAAGTAAGCTATACTGAATCTGTGGTGGGGTGGGTGAGTGGGGATACAGATTTGAGGGTTATTTATCTAGTAGCCTCTATATAATAGCTAAAAAGTTATCACCTTAAAGGAAATCCACAGGAGAACATCTGCCTTAGAATACAGAAGAGACTAGACAGAGGATTCTTCAGGTGATCAAAGAATAATTCCTTTCCAGTACAGGCACATGCACGACATACCTTAATATTTAATCTAAAATTATGGTTCACCACTTGGACCTATCTTTTCCCCAAGATTTGTTCAAATTCTTCAATCTAACTACAGAAAAAAAAAATCACTGTTCCTAAATCAATGTGAAAGCTGTCACTTTTTACTTTATAGCAAATGACATGGTTAAAGGGCGAATGGTGAAGGAAGGTGACTTTAAAAAAAAGAAGAGAGGGGGACCAGAAACATATAGGCATTGTTGCCCAGATGAGCCAGCTAGGCTGAAAGTAATGCATAACAGGCTGAATTAAGGAAAGTCAGTCAGGTGTATTCAAGTAAGATACACACACATACACACACAAATTAAATCCATCATTCCCCACCAGTAAAGAAAGGCAAGCAATAACATTTTAAACAAATTCCATTGCAAACAGAATCACAACTGCATAGTATTCTTTTTAAAGTGTATGTTTTTAGAAAAAAAATCCCCATGTCCCTATTAAAAGCAGCATACACTTGTTATAATAAATTAAGTCCCATGGAACACTAGGGATCCCCCCTCCCCATTAGATTCATATTTTGTTCTTGAGCCTTCACCTCCCCTGAACATTATACACAAAAATACACCATAAGCAAGCATAGACTTGTTAGTTTACAAACACAAGCATACCGCAAACATCCTCAAACAATGGAATTCATTGGTAGAGAAAATAAAAGGTGCTACAGGCATGCCAAAATGAGAACTAAATCAAGGGAGAGACGACGGTGGCAAGAGGACAAAGGCAAGCACTGTGCAAGGAGAGGGAAGAGCTGCATCACAGGGCTAAGAGTGTGCACCAGGCCTCCCTAAACATCAAGGCCAAATCCCTGAAGCAGAACACAGGAGCCCCAGTAACAGGATCCTGTGACTTGCTGCTGAAAGGAACGGTTAAATAACCAAGTGTATCCCTGAGAGAAAGGGAAAGTAGCTACTGCAGCCCAGCAGAGAAACCACAAAGAACTTTCAAAAAGTTAAAATTCTCCTGCTTTTTAGAAGACCAGTCCAAGCTGTTCATTACAGAACCCCAATGCTTACTCCTAGCAGTGTCTTTTAGGAAATGTTTTCAGGGGTAGAAAGTAAAATATAAAGTTATGCTACAGGGAAAATGTTGTAATGGTACTGTGGTATTCATATGTCTTTTTTCATACCAATCCTGAATATGAAACAAAGACAATCAGAATTAGCATTCTATCTAAATAAGCTTGAATAATATCCTAAGTGGCATAAAGACTATGGCTGACATCTGGATTTTTTCCCTCTAAAAGGAAAACAAAATCAGGACAAATTCTCAGGCATATCAAAATACCTGATATTAATGACTTTAGTTTTACATCCAACACTAAGCAGCCTCGGTTTAACAGACACAGGATACACACAAACGCTTCTTTAAAAGAGAATATGCAGCACAGATCTCAAACACGGGGAAAGTTGCATAGTAAGCCACAGGTGATGGGGTTCTCCACTGAACACTCCTCATTCAGCAGATGAAGGGTGCAGCTCAGGCATTTTGTGAATGTCCTTGCTTGAAAATCACTGCCATTTCAACAATCTTTTTTCCTTTCTCTACTTTTTCTTTTTGGTCAGAGAATAAGTATTAATATCTGGGGCCACTAAAGATCATTGTAGGAAAAAAAATAGTTACATAAAAGTTTTAACTTTGATTATTTACAAATGGTTTATTTAACCATTTGATTCAATTTGATTCAACGGACATTTACTGAGGCCACTGAGCGTTAATAAGAAAAAAACTTATTAATATTTTATTAATAATAAAAAATATGGGAAATAAATGACTATTATATAAAAACATTACCTGTATCTAAATTAGGTTAGCTGCATGAATGTTCAGTGGGCCAAAAAAAAAAAAAAACCCATATCTAAAACATCTATTAAATAAAATGACACCTAAAAGTTTATTTGGTTTTTTAAGAATTTTGAAGCCTCTGAAGCCTTTCCTGGACCCAGATAAAACTGAATTTGAATTCCAGTTCTAACACCATTTCCTCATCTGTGAAGACAGGGGTATCTTTAATCTCTCTATCCTAATCTCTTAGGTGATTGTAACAATTAGAGAGAATTTATACAAAGTACCTCCCAGTGTCTACCATAAAAAGTAGGTATTGAAACAGTAGCTATTGCTTGTCTCCATTTTGTCACTTGATTGTTATGTTACTTTGCATCTCTATGGCCCCATAAAACGAGGCAGTGTTGGCATAGTGGAAAAGACATTCCTCTTGAAATTGGAAACCCTGGCTTCAAGTTAGAAATACCTTAAGATTGGAAGGATTTGTATTTGGGGGGGGGGGGGTGTGGGGGGTGTGGGGGGTGTGGGTGTGGGTGTGGGGTGTGTGTGTGTGTGTGTGTGTGTGTGTGTGG
>NW_011494604.1:6792711-6802275 GCF_000754665.1 Bison bison bison | reverse complement strand
AAGAGACTGGTGTGTGTGTGTGTGTGTGGCGGGGAGTGTAATTATTCCTGACTGAGTCTTACAGTAATCTGACTAACTGATCGGTCTCCAAGGGTCACAAATACGAACGGTGAGAGTAAACTACAAACGGAAGTGTTAGAAGATGAAAGCACAGCATTCTGTGCTAAGAGTTTCTAAGAACTCTCTTTACTAAAGCCAGTAATTTTAAAAATGCTTCCTTAAATCATGACCATAGATAATGAAGACCAAAATCCTTGTCTACTCAGTGATGCTCAGAACTGGTAAACATGTGGGCCTGCTGGAGCCACCTGCTCTAGACCACTCTTCTGCCTTCACTCTCCCCCACAGCACTTCAGAGGTACAGCTTCACATGAGAGGTACAGACTCCTAAAAACAATGAGGACACATACTTACTTATAAACTTTTAGAAAACAGATATAACAAATGATAGAATTTTCTGCCACTTAATTCTGATTGAAAAGTGAGGAGGGCTTTCCAATTCAAATGGTTTAAAGGAGCTTTATGATACCCACTTTTGACTTAATCAGGGTATAGTTCCTCTTCAGAATCTGCATTTCCTGTTTAGATTAATTGTCGGAGATCTCTTTGGAAAAACTAAAAACTCAACAGAAATGTTTTCCTGGGCCAAGGCTTTGACAGTACAGACATTTTACATGAGGACTGATGATATGACCCAGACTTAACCCTCTGAAGTAATGCAGTGAGGTAACCAGGACAGAGGAGGTCTTGCTCAGGACTTGAGTCTCTAATACAGCTCTGGTCACACTACTGGGGACAACTGGGTACTACACGGCATTGAGATACAGAAGCGAAAGCAGATTCCAGACTCATCACTTCATTACAAAACTATCCCTACTCATCATCGAGCATGAGAAGAGGAAATGGTGCTCTACAGGACCTCTTCTAAACTGATCCTGTGATACTATGCTAGGCATCAAGCCTAATGAATTACCACAGCAAAGCTCAGAACACAGCTGCTCAGGTAAAAGAAGGCTAAAAATAAGTGAGTGACCCACGCCAGGGAATCCTCTTGAATTCGGAAAGCATCTGTGTGGCTTGGGATGAGTGAAAAGTTTAGAACTCATGTGTATAAACTGTACCTAAAAATAGCAATGGGCAAAATGAGGGAGTGAGGCTTTATGTTGTCAAGTTCTCTGCACTCAGTAAGCTGGCTCAGTGCTGTGATTCAATGGTACTGGTTTAAAAAATAAGACTAACCTATATTTTCTGTCAAGAATTTCAACATCCTAATACCAAAAAAAAAATTGGTTCTATTCTGTTTCTCTTTCCTTTTTACCACAAAAACAGTAAAAAGTCCTAAACCATGGTTTGCATAAAAATGAGCACTCTCTCTGAAAATTTTTCTGAATGATGAGAGATTGGGGAAACCCAAAATTAAGATATAGTAACTAACAAAGAATCAGAAATAATTCCTCAAAATTTTGACTTCTGAACACTGATCCATGAAGAAACAATCTCCATTTCATAACTTTATTTACATCCATCTCATTTAGCTTCTAATGGGACTCTCTATAAAAACCAGAAACAAAATTAAAGCCAGACAGAAATGAGAAAATTAATTCTTACCAGTGAGGACAAGACCTTCGCATAGTGACATGAAAGAGATCGGAATGGAAAAGAGATTTTGAAATTTCTGAAGTCCTAAAACATCTGTAACAAATGCTTGCCATGAATTTTCTAGGATGTCTTTACAAAAAAATGAAATACCAGGCACAGAGGGCAAGGTTGAGCAACACACAACAGAATACCATCCTACACATCCTACACAGTGCAGAGTACACAAGTGATGTGAAGAATTGAGTAAGGCTGATTTCCAACCTGTGGTGGCTGTGTGGTGGTGAAGCGATATTCTCCTTGTTTGTCTCGACTGAACACAACTTTCCAAAGGACCATGTCAAGGAAGAAATTCTGAGAGACAGTCCAGTGAGTTAAGCATTAAAAACAACTACATCATTCTTTATTAATGCACACGTTTAAAAAAGCTCTCACAATGCAGAAACATTAGTGAAAAACATGATTTGGTTTTCACACAGAGAATTTCAGTTAATACTGAAAAAGGATAAAGAATACAACAGGACTTTTGTAACAAATATAAATCATCACAAAATTCTTGGTAAAATGGGGTCTCTAAATTTTCCACAAAATATGGCTTTTATATGAATCCTCAGGCCCTTCTCATATTAAAATAATGCTTTGTAATATGAATTATTTTTTGTAACAATGAATTATTTGTATTTAAATATACCTATGTGAGCATGATGAAAAATAATTCTTTTGATAGTAAGCAAGAATAAATCAATGGAGATTAGAAAGGATTCCCCAGAAATCTGTTTTTTAAAAATATTTTATCTTAAATAACATTAACATGAAAAGATAAACTACAGAAAAAGGAAAGCTTTTAATATACATTATCTTAGATGTGCTTTCCATAAAATAGCAAAAATACATTAAACTGGGCAACCTAAAAAGATTAGTACCATAATATTACCAGGCCACCACTATGGCCCCAATTTTAATACAAAGTCATTTTTTAGAAAGATAACAAATTAAACATAATTTCTAAGTCTAGAACTATTATCTCTAAAGTATACATATTTTCCACAAATACCTAATTTTAATTCAAAAGCCTACTCTATGAAACCCTTAACTTAAAAAAATCACAACTGGAACTTCCCTGGTGGTCCAGTGGTTAAGAATCTGTCTGCCAATGCAGAGGACACAAGTTCAGTCCCTGGTCTGGGAAGATGTAAGCCCATGTGCCTCAACTACTGAAGCCTGCAAGTTCTAGAACCTGTGCTCTGGAGCAAGAGAAGCTATCACAATCAGAAGCAAATGCAGCACGACCAGAGAAAGCCCATGTGCAACAATAAAGACCCAGCAGAGCCACAAATAAATTTTTTTAAAAAATCACAACGGTATCTCCTTCTTCATTTGATATACTTCTACTCTAAGAGTGAATTATAACAGTAGTTCTGAGAAGAGACCAAATTTTATTAATAAGCATCAAATGAGAACTTACTATCTCCTTTTAGAAAAGCTGACCTAATGGCAATCCTAGAGAATAACCAGATGGTATACAATGGATCAAAGAGTACTTAAGACCTCTTTCTTCTAGGGAAACTTAAAAGTAAATACCAAGGGAGAAGTTCCAGCAATTGAGTAAGTTTATAACAGTCATTATTTTATATTTTCAGTAAACTCTCTTACTATTCATGTTTACTATACTTCATGGAGACAGCCCTGTCCCTCTCCTCCCTTGAATGTGAGGCTTTACTGTACATCACAGGACTCGGGTGGTACTCTGAGCTCACGGCCTCGGTTTACCAGTTTATGGGCCCAGAGCACCAATCTTCTCTCAATCACTAATTTTTTATTTTTAACTGCTTATTTATGATGGTACCTAAGTCATATCTCTCTTTTTTGGGGGCCACACTGCGTGGCTTGCAGGATCCTAGTTCCTCGACTAGGGATCAAACCTGTGTCCTCCACAGTAAAGGCATGGAGTCCTAATCACTGGACCACTAGGGAATTCCCTCGTATCTCTTAATATGACTATTATTAGTTCACAGAAAAAGTGAGAAGAGAAGGCTAAATGAATTTAACTAGAGTGAAACAAACTCTCTGTGGATCTCCATAATGTTACCTATCCTTTTCCTGCACTACCATTAAATCACCAAAAATCACAAAGCAGCAAGGCAGCCATTTGATTATGTGAAGTGCTTACTTACCTCTACTGCAATTGAAACAAAGGCATTGACAAGAACGATGATGAGCATAGTTATACGCCACTGATACGGTACACACACTATCTGTAAGACAAAAGTTAATATAGTAATGTAGCTGATAAAATAACATTATATCATAATTTCCAAATTTATTTAATACCTCTTATATACCAAACACTTTCACATATACTATCTACTCAATCCTCAACAACGCCACAAGGCAGATACTACATCCACTTTTCAGATGATAAAATGTAAAGTGCAGTAACTAAATGTTTAAAATATACATTAAACGGCTGAACTTAAAGAGACAATTCCTATTCAAATTCAAAAGCCCATACTCTACTAGATTATGAATTCTAACATGTCCCTAGTTTTTAAAAAATCCTATCTTTAAACAATGAAGTAGACACTGATCTAACAATGAGGTAATACTCAAACTCTATACTGTTTAAAGCAAATTCATAAAAAAGAACTATCAGTTCAGTTCAGTCGCTCAGTCATGTTTGACTCTTTGTGACCCCACGGACTGCAGCACACCAGGCTTCCTTGTCCATCACCAACTCCAGGAGCTTGCTCAAACTCATGCCATCCAACCATCTCACCCTCTGTCATCCCCTTCTCCTCCTGCCTTCAATCCTTCCTACCATCAGGGTCTTTTCTAAGGAGTCAGTTCTTCACATCAGGTGGCCAAAATATTGGAGCTTCAGTTTCAGTCCTTCCAATGAATATTCAGGACTGATTTGCTTTAGGATCGACTGATTCGCTCTCGTTCCTGTCCTAGGGACTCTCAAGAGTCTTCTCCAACACCACAGTTCAAAAGCATCAACTCTTCAGCACTCAGCTGTTTATGATCCAACTCTGACATCCATACATGACTACTGGAAAAACCATAGCTTTGACTAGACAGACCTTTCTCGGTAACCAAGTAGTATCTCTGCTTTTTAACACACTGTCTACGTTTGTCATAGATTTTCTTCCAAGGAGCAAGTGTCTTTTAATTTCATGGCTGCAGTCACCATCTGCACTGACTTTGGAGCCCAAGAAAATAAAATCTCTCACTGTTTCCATTGTTTCCCTATCTATTTGCCATGAAGTGATGGGACCAAATGCCATGATCTTCGGTTTTTGAATGTTGAGTTTTAAGCCAGCTTTTTCACTCTCCTCTTTCACTTTCATCAAGAGGCTCTTTAGTTCCTCTTCGCTTTCTCACATAAGGGTGGTGTCATCTGCATACCTGAGCTTATTGATATTTCTCCCTGCAATCTTGATTCCAGCTTGTGCTTCATCCAGCCTGGCATTTCAAATGATGTACTCTGCATGTAAGTTAAAGAAGCAGGGTGACAATATACAGCCTTGACATATTCCTTTCCTGATTTGGAACCAGTCTGTTGTTCCATGTCTGGTTCTAACTGTTGCTTCTTGACCTGCATACAGATTTCTCAGGAGACAGGTAAGGTGTTATGGTATTCCCATCTCTTTAAGAATTTTCCACAGTTTGTTGTGATCCATAGTCTAAGGCTTTGGTGTTGTCAATAAAGCAGAAGTAGATGTTTTTCTGGAATTCTCTTGCTTTTTCTATACTCCAACAGAATTTGGCAATTTAACCTCTGGTTCCTCTGCCTTTTCTAAATCCAGCTTGAGCATCTGGAAGTTCTTGTTTCATGTACTGTTGAAGCCTGGCTTGGAGAATTTTGAGCATTCCTTTACTGGCATGTGAGATGAGTGCAATTATGCGGTAGTCTGAACATTCTTTCGCATTGCCTTTCTTTGGGACTGGAATGAAAATTGATCTTTTCCAGTCCTGTGGCCACTGCCGAGTTTTCCAAATTTGCTGGCATATTGACTGCAGCACTTTCACAGTATCATCTTTTAAGGTCTGAAATAGCTCAACTGGAATTCCATCACCTCCACTAGCTTTGTTTGTAGTGATACTTCCTGAGGCCCACCTGACATCACATTTCAGGATGTTGGCTGTAGGTGAATGATCACACCATTGTGGTTATCTTGGTCATCAAGATCTTTTTTGAATAGTTCTTGTGTGTGTTCTTGCCACCTCTTCTTAATCTCTTCTGCTTCTGTTAGGTCCATACCATTTCTGTCCTTTATTAGCCCATCTTTGCATGAAATGTTCCCTGGGTATCTCTAATTTTCTTGAAGATATCTCTAGTCTTCCCCATTCTATTGCTTTCCTCTATCTCTTTGCATGGATCGATGAGGAAGGCTTCCTTATCTCTCCTTGCTATTGTTTGGAATTCTGCATTCAGATAGATGTATCTTTCCTTTTGTCTTTTGTCTTTCACTTCTCTTCTTTTCTCAGCTATTTGTAAGGCCTCCTCAGACAACTGTTTTGCCTTTTTGCATTTCTTTTTCTTGGGGATGGTTTTGACCACTGCCTCCTGTACAGTGGCACAAAGTTTTTCAGGCAATCTATCAGATCTAATCCCTTGAATCTATTTGTCACTTCCAATGTATAATCGTAAGGGATTTGATTTAGGTCATACCTGAATGATCTAGTGGTTTTCTCTACTTTCTTCAATTTAGGTCTGAATTTGGCAATAAGGAGTTCATGACCTGAACCTTAGTCAGCTCCCTGTCTTGTTTTTGCTGACTGTATAGAGCTTCTCCATCTTTGGCTGCAAAGAATATAATCAATCTGATTTCAGTATTGATGTCCATGTGTAGAGTTGTCTCTTGTGTTGTTGGAAGAGGGTATCTGCAATGACCAGTCTGTTCTCTTGGCAAAACTCTGTTAGCCTCTGCCCTACTTCATTTTGTACTCCAAGGCCAAACTTATCTGTTACTCCAGGTGTCTCTTGACTTCCTTCTTTTGCATTCCAGTCCCCTATGATGAAAAGGACATCTTTTTTTGGTGTTAGTTCTAGAAGGTCTTGTATGTCTTCAAAGAACCATTTAACTTCAGTTTCTTCAGCATTGGCAGTTGGGGCATGGACTTGGATTACTCTGATACTAAATGGTTTGCCTTGGAAATGAACAGAGATCATTCTGTCATTTTTGAGATTGCACTAAGTACTCAATTTTGGACTCTTTTGTTGACTATGAGGGCTACTCCAATTCTTCTAAGGGATTCTTGCCTACAGTAGTAGATATAATGGTCAAATGAATTAAATTCACCCATTCTGGTCCGTTTTAGTTCACTGATTCCTAAAATGTCGATGTTCACTCTTGCCATCTCCTGTTTAACCACTTGCAATTTACCTTGATTCATGGACCTAACATTCCAGGTTCCTGTGCAATATTGTTCCTTTATAGCATTGGACTTTACTTCCATCACCAGTCACATCCACAACTGGACGTTGTTTTTGCCTTGGCTCCATCTCTTCATTCTTTCTGGAGCTATTTCTCTACTCTTCTCCAGTAGCATACTGGGTACCTACTGACCTGGGGAGTTCATCTTTCAGTATCATATCTTTTTGCCTTTTCATACTGTTCATGGGGTTCTCAAGGCAAGAATACCAAAGTGTTTTGCCATTCTCTCTCCAGTGGAGCACGTTTTGTCAGTAAGACTATAAACTGCCAAATTCTCCAGGGTCCAGTAATACAATGTTTATAAAAATTCAGATTCTAGATATCCTTGCCATCCTTTGACCAAGAAATTCTACTACTGACGTTAACTTCTAAATATGTCTTTCTTAATGAAGTCTGCAAGAATCTGCAAATACAGCACTGTTTATAATAGCAAAACAGTGGAAACAACCTAAATATCCATTAAAGGAATTAGTTAAAATACAGAAAAGTTAATGAAATAAAGCTCTTCCATAAAGTTCATATAAGTTTTATATCCAAACCTGTCAATAACATCAAGAAAAGAAAACTAAGTCTGATTTCACTCATGCAACCAAAAGCAAAAATTCCGAAGAAAATCTTAATAAACTAAATTGAGCAGATATAACAAAGAATGCATCATGACCAAATTGGTGTTATTCTACAAATGCAGTACTGGTTCAACATCTGAATATCAGTCAACTGTAATTCACCACATTCTCCTGGGAGAAACACTATGTGATCATTTCAACAGCTGTAGAATAAGCATTAGATAAAACTAAATATTTATGTTACCAACACCATAGAAGTAAACTTCCTCAACCTGGTAAAATGTATATACCAGAAACCTACAGCCCTTAATATATCCAATGGTGAAATACTAGAAACGCTCCCCATAGAGATAAGGACATTACTATCACACCAACATTCATGTTGTTAACAGACATGAAAAATATACAGAAGACATAAGGATTAAAATGTGATAAAAAAAAAAAGTCACTATTTATAGATGATAAGTGTCTAAAACAAAATCCAAGAGAATCTAAAAATCCAAGAACAAAGTCTGACAAAGCTGATAGATGTGAGATGAATGTCCAAATAAATGCGCTGATTCACCAGCATAAAAGGATCACACAATGTAATTTTAAACAGATACGTATCAGAGGAACAAACCCTGTTAATACTACAGGAATAAATCTAATAAAAACTTGTATAAAAACCTTTAGAAAAAAAGATATTCTGAAGAAGTAAGAGAGAGCCTCCCCCTCAATTTTTGATAAACCCAGTGTAATTCTAATAAAAAATCCAAAAGGGCTTTTCCTGGTACTTGACAAACTACACTTAGAATTTATATGGAGGAGGAAAAGCTCAGGAATAGCCAAAAAGATCACGATAAACAACAATGTGAGGTAAGGCTACGGCTCCTACCCATCCGTGTATCAAAATTACTTATAAAGTCACGTGACATTTTTGTACCCATTAGACAAATGTTGGCAATGATGTGGAACAAAAGCTCTCATACAGTGGTACAAACACTTTGAAAAACAACTGGGACTTTAGAAACGTGAAGAGGGCATGCTCAAAATTATACTAGAACACACTAGAAGAAAGAAACACAATCAGTTTAGTCTCTTCCCCCAGTAACATAAGAGCAACGGAGGGGGATAAATCTTAAGCCCTAGCAATCACCCAGCACTCTCATCTGTGTAAAAATAATGTATCATCTTCCCCTACTATCTTATTAACCACTGCTATCCCAGATACTATCATTTTTCAGACAACCAGTAATAACTGATGTGCTTAAGCCTTACCTGAAGAACCTGGTCAATAGAGTCAACTGGATGCAACATGATGAATAATATGAAAGCATACAACATAATCACAGATACAACAAAAAAATCTGGAAAAGAAAGGAAAACAATTAAATTAGGGAGTTCAAGTAAAAAGGCATATATTAACAACTGGTATAGTGTCAATCCTAAATTTGACTTGAATACTTCTATTTAGGTGGATTCGGAGAAGGCAATGGCACCCCACTCCAGTACTCTTGCCTGGAAAATCCCATGGATGGAGAAGCCTGGTAGGCTGCAGTCCATGGGGTCGCTAAGAGTCGGACACGACTGAGCGACTTCACTTTCACTTTTCACTTTCATGCACTGGAGAAGGAAATGGCAGCCCACTCCAGTGTTCTTGCCTGGAGAATCCCAGGGATGGGGGAGCCTGGTGGGCTGCTGTCTATGGGGTCGCACAGAGTCAGACACGACTGAAGTGACTTAGCATAGCATAGCATAGCATTTAGGTGGATGAAGTATATAAAATGTGTGCTATATGATATTTCCTAGAATATGATAGATCATACAGGCCCAAAGGATTTATTTACATAATGTGAAAATAATCAGCATTTATAAAAAAAATAAGGGATGGACCTTTATGGACATGTATTTGTACTTATCACAGATAGCCGCTTTATAAGATAATCAAGCCAATCTATAATTCACAAACAGGAGACCAG
>NW_011494604.1:6730552-6792611 GCF_000754665.1 Bison bison bison | reverse complement strand
CCAGACTGTTTATGGCAAAATGAGATTATCATTTAAAACTATATGCAAAGACAATTATTGTTGATTGTAAAAATGCTGATAGCATTTATCATCAGTATTAGTTATAATCCTAAATAGAAGCATTCTAAGTTGAATGTAAGTATATTTCTATATCTATACTTACATTTCTATACTCTATACTTAAGTGAATCCCACTTTTTCATTAATCTCCTCCATGAAACTATTTCCACAGAAAACACTAGCCAAAACCTAGGAATTGCTTGATCTGCTACTTTAAGGGTGGGCTAACCCTGTGGCTTGCTGTTGTAGGCAGAGACGGTAAATTCCATCCATCAGCACTCTGTATCACTTTCCTAACTCAAAAACAAAAAACTCTCTGCTCGTGACGCTTTTGTTAACTGTACATACATACTTTCACATGCACATAAAAGCACACCCTTATATAACAAGCTATGAGGGGGGCTCAGAGATAATCTCAATTATATTGATAGATTCCAACTTTTTCCTCTGTTTTTCCTTGGTCTGGAATATTTATTTCTAAGCTCCTATTTGAAGTCAGCTTCAAACTCAAACTTTACTATGACCACATATAATCAAAACCTTATTGTGAAGCCTTCAGATTGAGTAAAGAAGTTTAATATCCTATTTACAGACTGTAAATGGGGGGGAGGGGTTCAATATTTCCAAATGTGGGAGACATTTGTAAATATGAAATTTGTTACTATGTCAGTTGAAAACTATAGGCCAACTGTTATTCTATAGAAACAATACTGTTTTATATATATATTTGTTGCTGTATATATATTAATATACATTTATTGTTCTAGCAGCTTAGGCTGAAAGTTGTGTTACCAATCATGCCATAAGTGAGGAATCTTTTCACTACAAGCCTCTGACCAACAGGGTGAAAAATTTGGAACCCATTTAAGATAAAAGAAGGAATTTTTTCTAGATTTTTTTTTTTACACCAAACTTCTACTAAATTGCAAACAGGAAATACAACATTCTATTCAATAAATGTAGCAACAAAAGTAATACATGTTACACAGCCATTCAAATATTTATATAGTTAGTTAAAGAAAAAGTGTTTGGAAAGTTGCGAGCTGGGAGTACATGAACATACACAAAAACACACAAAGACTAAATCAGAAA
This sequence comes from Bison bison bison, assembly GCF_000754665.1. Classification (NCBI taxonomy): domain Eukaryota; kingdom Metazoa; phylum Chordata; class Mammalia; order Artiodactyla; family Bovidae; genus Bison; species Bison bison. The sequence continues at coordinate 6,791,459 of NW_011494604.1, read as the reverse complement.
CAGGACTGGGGGAAAAAAAGGTCCAAATATAAATGCCATAGAGAGACACAGACAGAAAATGTTTTGTTTCAATGAAGTAACAACCTATATTGAATGTTTTCCAAATCCTACTGCATTTTTACAATGATAAGCAAAAACAGATTTTCAATCTAGTTCTCACACATTACCAGGAGAAAAAAAAAATTTTTTTTACTCAAGCTGAAAAACTTCTTACATCTACCTCAACAATATTCTCAAATTCTCATCTGTCTTTCTCCTATAACCACTACCTTTGATCACACCTCTAAAAATCTGCCAAGATTTCCATCTGAAGGAGAAAATAAATAATTGAATCCTTCCTTTGTTTAGCCAGGGGAGAAAAAGAGGCACTGTTCAAAGGAATTTGACAAGGGTGGTAGATGGCTGGCAGATCTATATAATAACAAAAATGGAAAAATGAATAAGAATTTCAACCAAGAATGGAAAAATCAGGTGTTCATTTTGTAGAGGTAGGAGTTTCTAGGAGACTGTGCTCTCAGCTCCTGGAATCTTCTGGCACAGTCAGTGATTCCTTAGTAAATCCTACAAAGTGCAATGAATACTCTTCACCAGAAGACAGCTATCAAACTCTGTATTGGTGGTGAATATTCTCGGAGGCTGAGAGAATATTCCACAAGTTAAAGGTTTAGATTCTGTTTCCCATACTGCCACAAGGCTATGTGAACATCAGCAAGTCATTCATAGTTAAATTTTCAGCTATAAAATGGGGATATGGTGAGGCTCCTATAGGAAAGGGTAGATTCGTATGTCCCGGCCTTGGCATCACAGAATTGTTCTTAATACCAGTTCCTTTTTTTGGAATATGGCATCAAAATAAGGCACCATAAAGGATTTCCTTCATATTTACCTTAGTAAGTAACTCAAAAACAAAAACCTATTTAGAGTAAATAGATCCAAAATACTTGTCTATGGCTCTGACATATACCTCTTGCTCCTTCTTCAAAAATACCAATCAGGATTGTCTGACCTATAGCCACAAACTTCAAGTCTTTTTATTCCTAATCCTTCCTTCCTTACCCAGTTACTTGTCTTTACAAGGTCACCTTATCCTTCAGAGCCTCTAGGTATCTGCTCCAAGCAATTCAGGCAAGGAAAAAACACACAGGCCTGAACAGGAGAGACACTGGCAAGTCAGTAATAATGCCTTCAAAAACTGAAAAAGAACCTGGATTTCACAAACAGTAAATTATAGGGATCCAATTTTTTAAAGTGTAGCAAAAATTGAAGCCAGATCCCAAGAAATCACATCTAGTTAAGAGAGAGTGTTAGAACTACATCCGTGTCATCACGGTCCTTGAAATGACAGCATAGTCAAGCACGAAAATATAACTAGGCTGAACTAACATCAAAAATAGGTAACCAGACTGAAATTAGGTTTTACTTAGAATCAAACTGAACCACTACAAGTGAGCAAAAAACTCTATAAAGCCTTACATGCCTAAGATTGAGGTTAATTCTTGAAAAAAAAAACCACCTCAAGATAGACTGAATATATTATACTGTTTAGATATCTAGAACAGCAAGTAGCAGGCCCCATTGAAGACCTGTTTTCTGTACTCTAGAAAAGGAAAGGCTAATGTCCACTCTAGGAAAGCTTAACCTTTCCCCTACTCTTCTCCATCTATATTTACACTTTACATTGTATATCACTTTATAGAGTAATACTTTTCTGTGATTTCTTACTTTCTTCTCTACTTTTCTTTCTTTACTTACCAGTATCAACTACATTCCAAGATCAGGGGACTTCAATCACAGACAGACAGACAAGATGTGAAAATCAGCAGAGTATGTATTAATATATATTGACTTTCCTGTTTCTATTATATTTTCCAGGAGGCATGTTTTATGACAGTATGCACTTCCATAACTACTGACAGAAACGCACAATGGGTAACAGTAAGGACAAAGGTTTTGTGTCTATATTTCTACTAAAATATCATTTTTAACATACATTTAAAAAAAAAAGTATGGCCATCAACAATTGAGTTTATTTAAATCAATTTGAAGTTAAATGGGAATACAAAAATATTTAAGCCTTTAATTTTTTTTGAAATTTCCCATAATAATATAAAAGATGCATTTGAAAATAGGCATCTAATTTCTAATAGGGTGGACTTACTTAGATCTCTAAAATGAACTTTCCTGGTGTGACTGTCTTGCTTATTACCAACTAGTTTTGCTCTTTGATAGATGTTTTAGCTGCCCTTGGGCATGCTCAGTATTTCCTTGAAATTTTAAGATCAGATCAGATCAGATCAGTCGCTCAGTCGTGTCCGACTCTGTGCGACCCCATGAATCGTAGCACGCCAGGCCTCCCTGTCCATCACCAACTCCGAGTTCACTCAGACTCACATCCATCGAGTCAGTGATGCCATCCAGCCATCTCATCCTCTGTCCCCTTCTCCTCCTGTCCCCAATCCCTCCCAGCATCAGAGTCTTTTATAATGAGTCAACTCTTTGCATGAGGTGGCCAAAGTACTGGAGTTTCAGCTTTAGCATCATTCCTTCCAAAGAAATCCCAGGGCTGATCTCCTTCAGAATGGACTGGTTGGATCTCCTTGCAGTCCAAGGGACTCTCAAGAGTCTTCTCCAATACCACAGTTCAAAGGCATCAATTCTTCGGCGCTCAGCCTTCTTCACAGTCCAACTCTCACATCCATACATGACCACAGGAAAAACCACAGCCTTGACTACAGACGAACCTTTGTTGGCAAAGTAATATCTCTGCTTTCGAATATGCTATCTAGGTTGGTCATAACTTTCCTTCCAAGGAGTAAGCGTCTTTTAATTTCATGGCTACAGTCACCATCTGCAGTGATTTTGGAGCCCAGAAAAATAAAGTCTGACACTGTTTCCACTGTTTCCCCATCTATTTCCCATGAAGTGATGGGACCGGATGCCATGATCTTCGTTTTCTGAATGTTGAGCTTTAAGCCAACTTTTTCACTCTCCTCTTTCACTTTCATCAAGAGGCTTTTTAGCTCCTGTTCACTTTCTGCCATAATTTTAAGATACCCAACTAAATATAAAATATATCAACCTTAAGTTTGACAAATTCATCTTATAACAATGTAACTTTAGTTATGAAGTTCTCTTAAAAAGTACAATGATAAACCTTCTATGCAAGGCCTTTTGTCCCCAGTGGTTTTAATATGATTTTCAGTAATACAGTCTTCATTTGATAGATAAGAAATATCAGGTCATTTTTTAAGGAAAAAAGTAAAAACAAATTTCAATTATTATTGGCATTTAAATTTTTGAACAGTCTTACCTGCTTAAAATATAAAGTAATAAACCTGCCCTAAGAACCAGAGAGTAGAAGTAAAAACTAAATAAGACAACATATGTGAATATGCTTTGTAAACGCTATATGAGACGGAGATGTGCACAGTAATCCCTCCTATGAGACACCAAAAGCTGCGACCCAACACTGTGCCAACCAGAACACTGGGACTTCCTTACAGCAAGAGAATAATCACTATTCACCCCAAGATACTGCAAAAGTCTAAAATCCTATATGAAAAAAAAAACAAAAATTAACGTTGTTTGATATATTAATTACTGCAGTTTCAATTTCTTAAAACCAGCAACTTACATAAGGTGAATAATTTCACCCCCCCCAAAACCCTAACTGTGATCAATCAAAATGCTGTCTTTTACAGCCACAGGCAAACAAGTTTTCATAGGCACAAGCCTCCATTCTACTGGCCCCTTCTGCGGCAGATGTAAAGGTGACAGAAATGGAGAACTCCAGGTGAATACTGGCTCAAACGGTGTCAAAAATGAGAAAAGAGCTGGTACTGTGCAGACCACCCAGATGGAAAGTATAATATCCACTGTTCCAAGTGAGGAGCCTCTGTTCTTGCTTCTAATTCTAACTTTCCAATGGGCTGTAAAAATAAAAGTTGGAGCCAGAGGAATAGGATGTGAAAACCAGGAATGTTTAGAACTGCTGACTTTAATTTTAAACCTAGGGTGGCAGCTATCACGAGAATAAAACAAGACCGTAAACATCTAAATCACTAGGTTCATACTATTTGTGAAGATCTATTTATTTTGAAAGGACAGCTTTAACTCTACTCCTGCATTACTTTTGAAGAAGGGAAGCAAGATGGAAATCACAGTAAATGCCAGACTTACAATTCTTGTAGCAAGGTTGCCTGAAGGGTTTTCCTTTTGAAAAGGCAATTGCCACTATGAGGTACTGAAAACTGGAGATAAAAAATACTGTGGTATTTTCATAATTTTCTATGTTATGTTTATCAGGATTGGTTTCATCATCCACATGTGAAGAATTCCCATCTAGGCTTCCTGTTGTATTAAAAGCACTACAACACACAAAAAAACCCTTGTATTAGTAAACACAGTATCTATGTCCCAAAGGAAACCAATTTTTCTTTCTAGTCACATTCCAGTCAATTTAAAAAAATTAGAAGAAAGAAACTTCATTAATTAATAAGCCCCTCTTATTTTTAATAAACCCTTTCCCCACTCTTTTAATTTGTGGAGTACTTCTAGCATGGGGCTTCCCCAGTGGCGCTAGTGGTGAAGAATCCACCAGCCACTGCAGAAGCAGGTTTGATCCCTGGGTTTGGAAGATCCTCTTGAGGATAAAGTGGCAACCCACTCCAATATTCTTGCCTGGAGAATTTATGGACAGAGAGCTTGGCAGGCTACAGTCCACAGGGTCCCAAAGAGTCGGACACAACTGAGTGACTGACCATGCACTTTCAGCATAGTAAAGGTAAAGAAACTTTATGTTTATCTATGTGTAATTAATTTTAAAAATGTTGTAATTTGTGAACTGGAAAACATTCAGCTCATAAACAAATAAAAGATCCCCTTAATACTTTTACTCAAAATTTTTAAGTTTCAAAATGTCATTTCCCAAAGTGAGGACAGAGAAGTTAGACACATAAATACTCTGAGTTTAGAAGAGACCCTAGTAATTAATTTCACTTTTCTCATTTTACACATAAGGAAAGCAAGGCTCAGTAGCAACTTAAGAAACTGGTCCATTTGGGTCATGATTATTAGGACCTGGCCTGACCATCTTCCTACAGATAAAGTCAAATGCAATTCAAATAATTTAAATGTATAATCAAGCTGCATGCAATTTTTACATAAATTTAAACATATTTTTACATGCATATACATTGCTGTTGTTGTTCAGTCGTTCTAAGTCATGTCTGACTCTTTGCAACCCCATACACTCTACACATTTTTTTTTTAATGGATTGACCAACTTACTATGAATATGGATGTGATTCTTTATACCAAGTCTGTTGCTTGACCCAAAAGAAACCCAAAGACTGAAATCCAATAGAAATGATAATCTGAGACAAAACGGAGAAGAGAAGGGCTCCAGATATAAGACCTGAAGGTGGTCTTTGTGCCACAAGTTCCTTCCAGGCTGGATTTAAACTCACTACATTGAGAAGAAAGAGAGGAAAGGTTTGTATCTAAATTAATTTGTCATTATAAAATACATAATCAGATTCATTTAGGAACTTAGAAAAACTATTTTTCTCTAACAAATCTTTAACATGAAAAATCTCCAAAAACCAAGCCAGATGCCATACATGTTTAAGTAATCTGTAAAAGTGAACAATTTAAGCTTTTTCAAGAAATGGCTCAGGAGTACTTTTTACTCTACTAAAATTCAAAGGAAACACTAGTATAAGTAAAAAGCATACTAAATAGAAGCACATATCATCACCACCCTTATATGTTTAACTAAGAATTTATTTCTGAATCTTTAATTGTAAAGCTACAGTTAAAATAATACATATTTCTTCCTCTTAAGGAGACATTAACAAAGGTTTGGAACTATATAAACATAACAATAACATTAAAAAAAGACTTTGATCACGTATTAAGGTGGTGGCTGCCAAGTTTCTCCACCGTAATATTTCTATTTTTCTCTTTGCAATTAATAAGTAATTTGTAGAAAGATGCAAAGACTGTGTAAAATATCCTGTTTCTTATTGACTTCCATTCACTAGTTTTAGCATTCACTAAAGACTGTCAAATTCAGTGGTTCACAACCAAAGTAAGTATGACCCCTAGAGAACATTCCACAATGTCTGGAGGTATTTTTGGATGTCACAAATGGGAGAGTGCTACTGGCATCGAGTGAGTAGAGGTCAGAGATACTGGTAAGCAGCCTGAAACACAAAATAGTACCCCCACAACGAAAAATTATTCTAAAATGTCAATAAGACCAGGGTCTTTCCACTGTATAAGCCAATCATTCCTTCTATATTGTTAGTTAGCATTTTACTATAAGGAAGAGCTTTCCCTTCTCTCACAATTACTTATTTATTTCCAGTATATGGACTTGTGAATTTTCATACCATTGAACAGACCATATCTCATTACCATCATTATTTACTTTGATGTTAACATCACCAATACTGAAACAAAACCAACACCTTGTCTCCTTATATGATGTACTCAGGAGGACACAGCATCACTTCTTTGATATTCCTGCCAAGAATGCATAGCCTGAGTCTAATGAGAATACATCAGACAAACCCATATAACTGATTATCTTCTTTCAAAAATGTCAACATCAAGAAGTCCCCCCCCCACAAAAGGCTGAACGTAGTATTCTGAATTAAAGATGATAAAATAGATATGATAACTAAATGAAGTTTGTGAGCTTGGACTAGATCCCGGGCCAAGAGACTAGGGGGGGAAATGGGTATAAGGGTTATTTTTGGAACACATGACAAGACTTGAACACAGGTATGAGTTAGGTAATATTGTATCAATGTTAAATTTCTTGGTCTTTATAACTGTGTTTAGCTGGATAAGAGAATGAGTTTGGGGCAATATATACTAAAGCATTCAGTGGCAAAAGGGCATGATAATGTGAACATATTCTCAAATATTTCAGAAAAAAATGGAGAAAGAATAAAAAAAAATGTGGCAAAATATAAACAATCAGAAATAAAAGAACCTTACATAGAAAACGGAAAGATGTGCACTGTGTTATAATTGTTCATGTAAATTTACCAAAGTTTAATAAGCCACATCAGAATTTCCTATGCTTTAAAAACAGTAATAAAACAAAATACTTACTTGTAAATACTACTACCAAAATGATTGCCAGATCAATGAAGAGAAACTGGAAGTCTCCCAGGTTACTTAAGATCTACAGAAGGGATTTTTTTTTTTAATAGTTAGAGTTCAGGAACTATTCTTATAGTACCATTTTTATACTATTTTCCCCCTGATTTTATTAGCTTTTTCCTCCTTGGTTTTAATTTTTCCCCCCAATAATGACAACTTCAAAATAACACTTGGCCTGCTTAAAAATTAAACACATTTGCTTTTAAATTAGTGAAACAGAACATATTTACAATTTAATATATTAGAATAAAAGGTAGCTTCTGAAAATCCATTCAATAAAAACCTTTAAAAAGTTTTTTGGCAAAAAGAAAGCACAGACTTCTACCCATTCAACATTCTTGAAAATTAGTATCTTGAAGCTTTCTTAATATCCAACACCATCCCTCCTGATATTTTCCACATATGGTAAAAAGGGATAGTTTCACAAAGACTCCTGGGCATCTCACCAATGTTCACTCAGAGAAAAATCTAAAGTGAGATCACTTCAACCACAAAATCCATGGTGTACCTAGGGACATCACTTGTTTACACAAGTCCTAAAAGTACAGCTGAAACATCTTCTCTCATTCTGGCCTTTTCTTATAAATGTATAGCAAAGTTAACTGCAATTCTAAAATATGTCACAGCTTGACATTTTGAAGAGTTCTGAAAAAAAAAAATGTCCAATCTGTGCTAAAGGCAAAAAAAGAATACAGTTATCTTTTATTCACAAGGCTGAAGCCACAGCTGCTGGCCTTAAAGAAAATGTTGTTCCAGATTAACGAGATTTTCAATTTGCTACTCAAAATTCAGTAAACTGTAGGAAAATTTATAGGTGCTAAGTTATTTAAGTTTCACAATTAATGAATATATTCAAATTGAAACATATATGCCCAATATTTTTAATTTAAATGTCTTAACACTAAGTACCATCTCTGTTGGCAATGTCAGTACTCACAGAATACAGCAGAGTAACACTGAAGTACTGTATAATGCTGTACAAAGCCATAAATTTAAACACACAGAAGGAAGTCATTAAAGCTGCACGGCCTTCCCTGTGAAAACAAATGTTGGCATGTGAATAGAAGTATTCTAAATGCCTCCTCCAAACCACAATTATATCTTGAGAGATAAATCAACATTCAAGTTACAACAATGCACTTTTTGCCAAAAAGAACTAAGCCAAAGCAGAACTGGAAGAAATGAGGAGTAGCAATCAATCTGTTGCTAAAGCATTACAGATCAAGTACACTAACACACCGTTAAAACAAATTCATATTATTTTCTATGACCTTTTTTTTCTGTATTAATAGAGCAAGATTTCTAATGTATACTACCTGATAAGGTTTGGCACACAGGAAATACTAGGAGTTTTGGAGGTAAAGGGAGATGCCACTGAAGCCTCGAGCTCTGATAAGGAAATGCCTCCATGTGCCCTCTTCAGAGCCTAATGGATTAAAGAAGAAAATTCTTTTGAGTCCTGGGTACTTGACTTAGCCAGAGAAAGAACTGTAAATCACAAAGTCTATACTTACACCACAATCATTTGCACCATCACCGCACATCCCAACATAGTAACTAAGAAACAAAAATTACGTTAAGATTTTTATTAATTTCTTAAAATATACAACTTTTAATTTCCGATTTCCTCCAGTATGGTACTAGGAAGAATTAACAAACTAAGATTCCCCTAGTGCTAACTAATGAATCTTTTCATTATGATGACCACAGGCATGTTACTCTGCAAATAGCACCAGCCTACAACTCAAATGACTTGGGTCACTGTTCTATTTCTATCACATGGACATCTCAATTGCCTAATCTTTAGCACAAAGGACTCAGGCCAGCCTAGTCTTTAGTACTTACTTTTAAGGCTATCAGTAAAGATTTCTCCTTTGAAAACTTGAAAACATCATTATTTACTAAAACTGCAACATGACTTCTATCAAGCTGAGTAAATGAACTCTACCTCATGGATATCACCTAGAAGAGGAATGGTAGATATGTACTTTAAATAAATAAGCACTTGTTGGTTGCTTAGTCACTAAGTCATGTCCAACTCTTCTGGGACCCCATGGACTATAGCCCACCAGGCTCTTCTGTCCATGAAATTGTCCAAGAGAGAATACTAGAGTGGGTTGCCATTTCCTCCTCCAGGGGATCTTCCCGACCCAGGGAGAGAACCTCGGTCTTCTGCTTTGGAGGCAGATTCTTTACCACTGAGCCACCAGGAAGTCTCTTTTAAAGAGGTTTACCTGTCTTAGAGTTGACACATTTATATACATGAAATATTAGTTACTTTTCTAGTTTTGAAAACAAAACTACAATTCATAAATATTAAAAAACAAAAACAGGAAAATCCCTGGAAGTTCTGTGATTAGGATTCAGAGCTTCCACTGCAGGGAACACGGGTTGGATCCCCAGTCGCGGAGCTAAGATCTTGCATGCCGTGCAGTGTGGCCAACAAAACAAAACAAAATCAAGACCCACCAATACTTACTCTACATTTTGCAATGCTTCTACTAACTGGGTCTTCTGATCAGGTGCCATACGAGCAAACACAGTGCCATGCAGCATCAACTGGAAAAAACATGAATTTCTTTAACATACTGTTTGCCGTATATTCATATGAAAACATACATACCCAAATCACTAACCTTAGGAACAAGGTCTTGAAAATGCTCCAGAATCACTGAAAATGATTTTCCATTCATTGCAAAGTGATAACGAGTCACCTGAAGATCCTCTAAGTTATCATGGACCAATTTAATTGGAATAGCCTGTGTATAAGATATCCAGAACAGTATTTAGGCAGCCAGATCAAGTAAAAGAATCCTATTTTGAATATATTTGACCCAAAACTAAATTTCTGCATTTGATGTTTTATATAAAATGCTGTTAAACATTTATTGAATGGTAAAGAAAATTCAATTTTAAGATAATCCATCTATATTGTTTGTTTAAAGAATAACACTTATGGAAGTCTAAATATCAGCTTCAATTTGAAATGATCCATGAGCCAAATATTATGGACCATCTGCACCATTTACTACTACTTTTAAAATAAGATAAATACTTGGGATTCTTATAGTATAAAACTGTGCTTTTCAACTTTGGCTACAAACATCAAAATTTAAACACTGAGATACTCCATCTGGCCCCATTCTAGTGAATCCAAGTCTCTGAGGAGAGGGCTCAGGCTTCTGTTTTTGTTAATTTTTTGTTTTGTTGAGTTTTAATGCGCCACTTTTTATTATTTCAGAATAAATTAAAACAAGCAAGCTTCAAAAAAGAAAACTCTACTTGACATTACCTCCGGGTCAATTGCTGATGAATCATTACTCTGTGTTATGGTGTCTGCATAATGCCAATTTATCTTGGCAACTTTCCCATCCTTTGGAGGTAATGCTTCAGCAATAATAACTTTATCCTGAGGTAGTATCATTCCACAGTCTCTGGCTACAGAGACGGCAGTCAACATGTTGTCACCTAATTTTCAAAACATTGAAAATACATTAACATTAAAATGAAAATATAAATGTATTAAACAAGTATTTACTGAGAATCTACTACAGTCCCCATGAGTGGGCTGGGCAAAATGAAGTTAATGTATAGTTCTTACTCTTGGAATTTAAAAGTTATCTTGGAGTTAAAAGTTAATCAGGACATACATATATCAAAGGAAGCCTCAAATCAAAAGAAGATAGATACTAAATAGTCAGAACATTCTTACCCACAACTGTTAAAGTCAAATACATTCTCAACCTTTGTGAGTCATGCACTAGGGGTACCCCTTCAGTGCTTGGCACAGTGCTCAATAAGTATTGTTGAAATAACCAAGGAGTGACTGGTAATCTATACAAGAATATGAGCACAACATAAAGAAAAAAGTCAATTACAAAGGCAAGATTACACACACACATACACACACAAAAACAACAAAAACAAAAAAAAGGCAAAGTAACAAGTATACAATCTTTATAAAACATAAAGAGAAGCAAGACAGACAACTTCTCAGTCATGAGAGGAAAGTATTAAAGACACTGGTAAAGACAAGATCAAGGAGGAAAATACAAATGTACAGGAGAAGCAGGCAAAGGTTTGGGGAGCCCACTGCTACCAGAACAGAGGTACTACTGTCTCCTCTTCCCTTAATCCTACCCACTGTTTCCAAGCATGTCTTCCTGTGACCTGACAGATCCTCTTGGGACACACCATATTCTGTCATGGCAAGACAGCAAGGACAAGCGATACAGACAGAAAGAGCTTTGAAGCAAAGTCACTAGAACCAAGAATTGCTGGGACGCTAATAAATTTGGTTACTTAAGCTATCTGGTATCAGATGGACCTCAGAGTTTCTAAACATAAAAACATACACAGATCTTCTCTTTAAGTCTCTTACTGAACACATAAACATTATAAAGTGAATGCCTTAAATCTGATTCTTTGCTAAGAAAGAAAACTTTAGAGCTGCCACAATTTCATACAGCTAAGAAATGGTAATTATCTAATATTATCAACAGTGTTAACACCAAGAGAATCCTTTGAATGCAGTAGTCAAGAAAGAAACCAAAAAATGGCTCTTTTCACTATTACACATTCAAACAATAATACATGTACTATTCTATATATAAAAATATAATTCTAACCAATCATTTCCCATGTATCTGGTGGCACAGTTCTAAAAATTATAGACAATCCCAAAATAAGTCAATCATATTCTTAATCCTCAAAAATCTTATATTCTAGTAGAGAAAACAAATCTACAAATAACTAACACAAGCAAAGGAAAATAAATGCTATAAGAAACATGATTAAAGAGAGATAACAAAAAAGAGCACAGCTAAATATTTATAGTATGTCCTTCACTAGTTTATTATACTTATTATAAACACATCTAAAGGATTTCCAAAGTGTATTGTGAAGTTGTCCTCTATCTTAGAAAAGTATTCAGAGCTGAAACAGGGCAACGTAGGATGGAGATACTCTATGATAAATCTAATTACTTGACTTATAAGATAATAATGCAGTATTAGATGGAATTCTATAGTAGCAAGTAGGCTTTTATAATGCACTGATCATTCCTTAATATTGGATAACGTGAACTCTAAGAATCACACTCAATTTTTTTGTGTGTCCTTTTTTACAGTCTAACCTGTGACCATGACAGTGCGAATGTTGGCTTTATGCAAATCTTCAAGTACTGCAGGGGTTTCTCGCTTTAATTTGTTCTGCATTATTATTAATCCCATAAAATCCATGTTGTTCTCAATGGCATCTCTGCAGAAAAAGAAATTTTAACGTAATGATTTAGTCAAGAGAACAAGCATTTGTTCACTTTGTTGATAATGCAATTTAAAATAGCCATCACTTATAAATTAAAAACATTTTATATGCTGAATAAATGTATACGTTTGTGAGTTCAACCTCAAAAAATTTAAATCTGAAAAAGTAATTCCCAAGAAATACATTTTGAAATTAAATTCTGCCCTTTGAAACATGGGTATATAAAGATTCTTAGGAAATGTATATCTTTGTAATAAGACACAGAACTCTTCTAGTACTAAGGAATATTCATCTTGTATCCTACCTACAAAATGAATGAACATAAAATATATCTATTCCTTACTGTCCTCCCACACAACATACCTTAATTTAAATGTTAAGAGAAAAGGAAAAAACTGTACCACAGGCACATTCAACAGTTATACTGAATTCACTATCAAGTCTTTGGGGAATTTTATAAAACTCTTGATCAAAATCTTAATCTTGGAAGTACGATGCAAAAACTATTAGCAGTCCAACAATGAGATCTATTCAGGACCCAGAGATGGGTCTTCTACAATGTTAATTTTCAGTAGTTATCAAGATGCTGTTCCTTCAAAGAGGTGATTATCTACTATGCACCAAGTACTACACAAGTCACTGGAAAGTCAAAGATGAAAAGCCATGATCTCTACTCTCAACTTCCCTGTAGCTCACACAGTAAAGAATCCTCCTGCAATGTAGACCTGGGTTCAATCCCTGCGTTGGGAGGATCCTCTAGAGAAGGCAATGACAACCCACTCCAGTATTCTTGCTTGGAGAATCCCTTGGACAAAGGAGCCTGGCAGGCTACAGTCCATGGGGTCACAAAGAGACAGACAGAACTGAGTGACTAACACTACTACTCTTCCTCCTCTCAAGACCCTTTTGTGGGGAAACAGACATGCAAGCAAAGAGATCACACAAAAATAATATGTGCTTCAGTACTGTAATGGAGAAGTCTGTTCAGCGATAGCAGCATTCTTAAACTAAACCTATAGGTTTAATCCTAAGTAATAGGATTCTATTACAGAAATACTCTCTTCAATGGAGAAAGCAGGGCTTGAAATTAGGGACCAAAATTTCAGACTTGGATTAACCAAGTGATTTTTCTACACAAAATTAAACTATAAGGGTGCTTAAGTAAACAGCAACTAAGTCTAAATACCTTTAAAATTATATAATTTATACAATGGGTGGTAAAGATATTAAGAGAATAATTAGAAAACTTTATACAAATGATACTGCTGGAGGTAACAGGAGAAATAAGTCTTGAAACTTGAAAATGCATTTCAAAGCACAAAGCTGTGCCAATGTGAAACTACTGGGTCAAAGCTCTGTAACCATTTTCCGGTACTGGTTTGTGCCTGCAGTCGGTTTCCCAACTCTTCTATGAATGATACCAGTCATAGAAATCTTGCCCTCTAATTAATGAAGAGTACAATAATCAATTCAAGACACACAGGTTCAAGCTATAAGAGAAATCCCAAAACCTGTTCCCACAGGTAGAATGGAAACACAAAGACGATCTTGATTGAAAGATGAGGAAGGGAATCAGAGAGAGAGAAGAGCTGATAGGGAGGGTAGGGTATCCTGGGCAGACGGAATAGTTGGTCCAAGGCTGGAAGGTTGCCTGAAAGAGAGGCTCAAGAACTAGAGGCAACTCAATTCTCAGTCTTTAAGGTCTGGGAGGAGGAGTGGCAAAAGGCAAAGCTATAAAGAAAGGCAACTCTAATGTACCCTTCGTAGGAATTAGGATACAGTATTTTACATGTGTGGCTCCTAATCACAAATATGCCTCAAACCATTTGATTACTGCTGCTTTTTTTATGCCCCTTCTTAGGCCAAATCCCCCCTAATATTCTCTTTTAATGGGTAGAATTACTAAAGTTGCTTTTCCTTTCAGTTATTATTTAGCTATCCACTCCACTCCCTTAATTTTCATCCAGAAAAATGGAATTGCACTATAAACACTGCACTTCGCTTTTCATTTAACGAGCTCAGAATAATTAAAAGAAGTATTAATGCTTCATAATTTAACCACTATCATATTTATGATATTTACACTATTTTAACTTGAATCTTATCTAACATAGACATATTTCTTTAGGCTGAATTCCTTGGACTGTACATGCTGGGTCAAACTGCATAAGTAAATTTAGATTTTAATAGGTATTATGCAAGTTCTTTATGAATTTACAATAGTTCAGCAGCAGTATTTTTGTTAAATTTTTCTCAAGCCTTCGCTAACACTTGATATCATCAATCTTTTGAATTTTGTAAACTTTAAGAAAAAACTCTGGTTGTGGTTAATTCTGTAGTTCCCCCAAAACTGAAGTGTCTCATTATTTTCATGTGTTCAGTGGCCACTTATATGCCCTCTTCTGATAATTATCTGTATCATTTACCCTTTTTTAAAAATTAAGTGTTTCGTTGTTTCTTTCCTGATTTATATTCTTGATCAAGAACTCCTCTGAAAGGTGATGGGGAGCCATTTATTATAAGAATTCCAGGTAGAAGACTGGTATAAGATTTGAATGTTAAAGACCTCTCAGTGGACAGAGTGTGGTACACAGATTAGACAAAAGAAAAAGTGGAGAAAAAAGCTAAGTCCCTGAATTAGAGACAATGACGGTGGGGATGTGAAAAGAAAAGTCTATTTGATAGGCAGAATTAGCAGGAGAGCCAATAAATCTTTCCTTCTGCTTTGAAATGCTAGGTACAGCATGAAATATTCCTAACCAAAAGTGTTATTTTCAAAAGATCAGGCTAGATTAGTTTTACTATAACAGGACAATCCTTGAATGTGAAATACAGCTATAACTGGAGGTAAATGTGATGTTGGTAATGGCCATCTGACCTTTGGCGGTGAGGGTGGAAGGTGTATTTATTGTGACTCATGATACTCTGGTCAAATGAGCACTTGGTTTCAACTACTAGGCAAAAGCAAGTACGGTTGACCCTTGAATAACATAAGTTTGAACTGTGTGGGTCCACTTCCACATGGATTTTTTTCAATAAATACTATCAGTACAAGATCCACAGTTGAATCTGCATGGCAGGTCCAGGACCCAATCCCCTTCGATACCAAGGAATAACTGTAGATCATTGGAAAATAAACTTCTGTAGAAGTATGTTTACCAAAAACATAATTATGTTCCTCGAACATGCCCAACACATAGCAGGCACTCAATAAACATTTAAAAAATAAATTAAAAATAGTTCCAGGGAGTTATACTTTTATCTCAATTGCCTAAAACACTGAATTATGCTATATATTTGCACATATCCAATAATCATTTACTTAATAAATAATAAATTGAATATAAATGATTGCACAAGACTTTCATAAACATAAATGATGTCTTATTGGAAAAACTGTAGGCAAAACCATTCATCAACGTTTACCTGCCAACATTCTGCACTTTGTGCCATGTCAGTTTTGACTCCAATTTTCTGTGTGCAAGAGCAATCACACGGAAGCCCTGTTTGGTATAATCTTCCAAAACTTTTTCAAAATCAACAGGAACTTTTAAAAAAGAGAAAATGGAGGTCATTGTTAGAACTGTGATTACCAGCTTACACAAATACCAGAATTTCACTCAAAGCCTTGCTGCGTCCTTACCTGTTTCAGGCTTACAAAGACCAGCAATGACTTCTGGTGCCCCTTTCATGTAGGCATCCATCTTTCTGTCCCCGAGCACCCTGGCCACCACACACATTCGTTGCAAAGCAGAGGAGAATGGGAACTGGCGAACAATTCCTATCTCATAAACAGCCTACGGAATTTCAAAAGATGCACAAACCATTCATTATTTTTCAAAGAATTAAAACAGATATACCAGTATATTTACTATACCACAATTAAAAAAAAATTTTTTTTAAAGATATACTTAGGTAATGAGTAAACATTCTTCACTTACTGGAAGTTCAAACAGCTCCTAAAAAAAAAAAAAACAAGACAAAAAGAATAAAGTAAAAGTACAGATTAAGTCAATTAACACACTCAAGTGAAAAAAAATTTAACTGCGTATCCTCAAAAAATTATTTGGAAAACAACACAGAATTTTTAATATTTCAAAGTCAGGTTTTAAGATTGCTTCTCTACTAGCTCCCATTTCTTAAAAAAGAAAAGTTTATTCTTGAGTATTTTAAAACACTCTGCTATTCTAGGAATATTAACATATTAAGTTCTTAAATGAACTAAGAGGTATATATTCAAAAATTAACCTAAAAACAAAGGCTTCCACATATTCTTTTTATTAAATCCTAGGAATACAGATGCAAACTAAAAGTCTTCACCACCATGTATCTAAATCACAAGGCTCTAAGCTGCTTGGTAAGCAGGAATGAAAGAACAGCACTGAGAATTAAATCTCAGTGTTTTACATGGAATGCCTCCAACACGCCAGGCGTAGTTTCTGATAAATGCAGTAAAGATATTCATATCTGCATTAGAGTTTTAAAAAGGACGTGTGATTCCATCTTCCAGCAGTATTTTAAAATGAGGAGAAAATGTGAGCACCGAAAGTATTATCAAGCAGTTCCATACCATTTCTTGGCTTCCTGCAGGTGCAGATTCAGGAAGCAGCTGTTTTGGAGGACGAACCACAGTTGGCATAATTCGATTATGAAGTGCTGTTTCCTCTTCAGTTGCTTCTTCCAGAATCTGAAAGGAAAACAATCAACACATGAAACTCATAAATTCAACTCACTGGTTCCATTTTAAAATAAAACATTATGGCTATCTTCAGTTAAGGTTTTTTTTTTTTTTAAGTAAAACAAAATATAAATAAAGCTAGTTTTAAAGTCCTAGTAACCTGTGGGAGAGGGGAGGCAGAGGTTAGTAAAGAAATAGAGAAAAACTTCTAATATTGTTCCTATAACCAATTAAGTCTAGAGACTAGTTCTGTAAAATACAGAAGGTCCCTGCAGTTTCAAAAATTTTTAGTCTATCATCCAGAGATTCCTTGCTAACAGGAGAGGATTCAATATATGCAGAGCTCAGATATGTTTAGTAGAACCACTGGGTCAGGACCTCACTGAGGTAGGAATCGTAAATTTAGATTTCCAGCTTGTTGTTATTGTTTAGTCGCTAAGTCATGTCCGACTCCTTCACAACCTGATGGACTGTAGGCCCGCCAGGCTCCTGTCATGGGATTTCCCAGGCAAGAATACTGGAGTGGGTTGCCATTTCCTTCTCCAGGGGACGTTCCTGACCCAGAGATTGAACCTGCATCTCCTGCATTGGCAGGTGGGTTCTTTATCACTGAGCCACCAGGGAAGCCCAGTTTTCCCAGTCTGAACACATCTAATTAAAGCACAATTATCCTAGCTCCTTGAAATTTAATATTAAACTATTTTTGGTGGAAAATTCAATAAAAAAACTTATATTGAATACACATATATGGATAAGAAACTAATTTCACTCTGTAAGTGAAGGAATCATGAGTGGGAAAATGATGGGGAAGAGAGCTATGCTGAATTAGCCAATTTTACACAATTCTTAAGAAACATTTTAACACCTCTGAAATTGTCATGCATCTTACATGGTATTAATCACTTTAAATAACAGCAGTGCCTAGTTATGTAAAAACATTCCATAGATACTCTGTGCTAAGATCAGATATCAAAACATCTCAGAGTCAAAAAAGCACGCTATTTACTATACAAACTGACTTATTAAGCCCACTTTTTAAGGGTCACATACAGAGCAATAAATCTACTGAAATCAGCTGGAGAAAAGCTTTAGAAAATATCAAGATGAATCAACTACACTTTGTTTTACTCTTTATAAAAGAAGTGGGCCTCTTTTAAGGAATTAAAGTTGATGAGTATTTACTGTGGGCTTTCAGAAGACGGCAGAGAACTTTGTCACTCATCCCCCTACCCCCACCTTTCAAAATATTAACCAAACACACAGGAAAAGAAATAACACTGTAAAAGTAAACAGAGTAGAACTGAAATACAATGGTGGACACAGCAATAAGGAAACAGTAGCCCAGGATAAACACAAAGGACATAGAGGAGAGGTGGGATCAAACTTATCAGTCAGAATAGCTTATCAAAGCAAAAGCAAAAAAAAAAGTCACAGAGGTCATACCTATAGAGAGATAAACTACATCCCTGAGAGGAGGAAGGGCTGCTAAAATGAGGGGCAGTATTCCAGGGTACTGCTTGTGCAAGCACTGTGGAAGAGAGTGGGAAAGCAACCAAAAGACTACTGCTTCTCTCCTGAACTCAAGGCCTGCTGATGGGGCCCCAATACAACAGGCTCCCCCAGGCAGCCTTCCCATTCAGGGAAGACCCTTCCCAGGAAAACCAACATACCAACATACTTCTCAGGACCAACATACATATGGGCAAGGATAAAAACCTTGCTGCAGCACCTACCCAGAGTATCAAATCAAACCTTCACTCTCAAATATGAAAGTAGGATGAAGAAATATACTGAAAATCAACAAGAAGATGTCCATGACACCTCAATTTTTTTAAAAAGTATAAAGGAGACGATTAAGTATAGGGAAGGGGGAAAAAAACTGAACCTAGAGAAAATGAAAAATTCAGAAGCAAGAAGGGAACTTTAAATACAAACTAATACCTGTAAAACAAGAACTGGATGCTGGAAAATACTAACAATCAGAGCAAGCACTCAGAAATTAAAATAATCAATGACAAAACAAAGAAGTGAACAAACAGAAACCTCTGTGAGCATGTGTGTGTGGACACGTGTGTGTTGAGAAAGAGAGAAAGGACACAGGAAGCAGAACGTGGGGACTGAAGACACATGACCACTCTATACTTCTTCCCTATGGCCAACAAACTGAGTCACTGAGATCACCTTACTGCTTAGACCTACTGCCTCAAGATACTGATTCCGCTTTATCCTGTAAACACAAAACAGGGCCCTGAGCAGGTCCTCTATTAAAGGTCTTCCTCTATGAAAGGTTGTTTGAATGAGTCAATTAAACTAAAACAGAATTTCTATACAACTGTAACTATCTCCCCGGTGACACACCTTTAGAAATTACATAGTTCCTTATATGAGACAGACCAAAATCAAAACAAGTTGAAGAAATAATTCTTCTGCAAGTTAATTTTTACTATTTTCCTGAAGTTAACTGTACTTTAAAACATTGAACTTACCCATCCGATGGCTTCAAACATTTTCAAATCAAGTGGATCTCCAGAAAGCACTCCTTCAATTTTTGTAAGTGAATGACAAGTAGCCATACAAGCAACAAACTGAGACTTTACCAACATCTCACTGCAAACCTTTTCTTCTGGCAAAAGAAAACTATACAGAAAATGCACTGAATTAGACTCATAAACCCCAAGACTGAAGAGAGTAGTTTAACAGAACTTTTCAGGTTTTATTATTTTAAAAGTAGAAATAAAATGTTTGCATTTATGTACATATTGCATGTATTCATTTCATTATAGATTCTGACATTCAAAAACATTTTCTTCCATGAAAATTATTATACATGAGTAAAATATAGTATTATCTTGGATTCTAAATAACTAGACCAGACATACCAGTACAGAAAATACTACATACTAAATAATAATTAAAACTCTTGCCTATGGACATATGGCAAATTAGAACACACAAAAACTCTCTTGCAAAAACATAAAATGACTGTGTAACACACTACCTTTCAAATACAAAACTGAGCTTGTAAGAAAGAAAGGGAAAATTTTAAGTGCCAAAAACAGCGAAAGGACAACCAAAAGGGTGTGACCTTAAACAGATGCTGTGACTACGGGGGGAGAAGGAAGAAGGGAGGGGAGCCCTCTCAGTACCCTTAAGGCCTTGGGTTTTAATAACCACACAAGAACAAGAGACAAAGCCCTGGCCACATACAAAGTAGGAAGTTGGAACTGAGAGAATCCCTCTCACCAAGACGCTCTTGAAGAACTACAACCTTGGAAAAAGAAAAGATTCACCCATAGACTCAAATGCGTAAGAATAAGCTTATCTCTTTCCCCTCACCCAAAGTTCAAGAAAATAATTAATATCTATGTAATATTTACTATGTATTGGGCACTATTCAAAGAACTTTAAATTTATTTGCCTCATCTCATCCTATACCAGAGAAAGGTGTTTATTATCACCATTTTATAGATGAGGAAACTGAAGCCGAAGGGTTTAAGCCACTTGCCAAGCCACAGCACACAGGTGGCAAAGCAAGGGTTCAAACACAAGAGGTCTGGTGTTAGGGCCTGAACTCTCAACCATTAAGCTGCTCAGGATAGGATCTGGGTTTGAATATATATGCTTCTGTCCAGTCCAGAAATCCCCAAGTTATAAAAGTAACATTAAAGTTTGCCTGGTACCACTGACACTACTTTTGGCCAAGAAGGGTCAAAACTCTAGGGAGAGGCACTCCCACAACACAGCTACAAAGGAGTCTCACAAAAAAATTCTGCTAAGGATGAATCCATAATTTAAAAATGAACCAGGAAATAATTCTCATGACTCAACAGACACAACAAAGACAAAATTAGAATCCCATAAACTGGAGATAATAGAATGGCGATCTGAAAGAATGCAAAGAAGGCATTTTAAAATTATAGACTTCGAAAAAGAACAAGACACCATGGTGGGGAAAGGAGAGAGCCAGATTTGAAAAAAACCAAATAAAATTTATTATCCAGGATATGGTTAGGATTCCCAGATGGAGAGAAAGAATGGGGGGAAAGCCACAGTGGGAATAAAAAGAAGCTGCACTCTTTTCCAGAATTTATGAAAAGAATGAATCTTTGGAATCAAGAAGCAAAATTAGTCCCACACAAACAAAAAAAGAGATCATAGTGAAACTGCAGAAATCAAGCATAGAGAAGTATTTTTTAAACAACAAAGGAGAAAAAAAATTACTAAAGAAGACTAAGACATCTACAAACATGGCAATTTAATCCACAGGAATGGGATATAAGAAACTGGTTACCGAAGCCATCCATCAACCTAGGTACATCTTAGCATGTAGACTGTATACAAAACCAAAATCATAAAAATCATAAAATGCTATACAACAAATGCATACAAAAAGGGAGGTAAAAGTAGTCTACAGTCCATAGGTTTTATGGAGTTAGAAACTAATAAAGACACCCATAGGGTCTTCCCTGGCGGTCCAGGGTTAAGATTTCACTTTTCAGTGCAGGAGGTGTAGGTTCGATCCCTGTTCAGGAAGCTAAGAGCCAACATGCCATGGGGCCAAAAAACCAAAACTTAGAACAGAAGCAATAAAATCTTAAAAAAAAAACAACAAAAAAAAACCTTCACAGACTCTAAATATGAATATTAGTAACTTACAGGCAAGTAATAAAGATTAGGATGTATAAATTCTGAAAAAAATGAGAGAAATATGAAAACTGTGTGGGAACTGGGGTAAGAGAGTCGGTGGTAGAAATAATTTCAAATATATCTGAAATCACAATAAATGTGAACACAATGGCAGAGAAAGAGTGAAAAGAGATGGAAAAAAAAGATACATAGGTATATATTAGGCAAGAGCAAGCTGGTATGTAAGCACACAAATATTCGATGAAACAGAATTAAAAGCAACAGGCCTCATTAGGGATAAGTAAGTTCACAATGTGATATGCTATTTACCAAGATGTGCCAATTCTGACAATCCATGAACCAAACAACAGTCTCTCAAACTGTATAAACCAAAATTCCATACTTTCAAGAGAGGAAAAGAAAAAACCAGCAAAAACACAACTATAGTAGTAAAACTTCTAAGCATCAAAAGATAGCAATAAAGTAAAAAAAAAAAAAAAGACGGGAGAAATATTTTCATAACGCATAGTACTGAAAAAGATTATCACCCAGAAAATACAAAGGACTTCTAATAAATGAATAAGATAAAGACAAACAACATCATTAAAAAAGAAAATCAGGATATAAACTGACAATACACAGAATGCCAAATAATCCTCCTTCCAAAAATGTGAAAAAATGTTCAGCTTTATAAGTAATGAAGAAACTCCGAACAAAGCCACAATAAAATAACATTTCATAGCTATTCATTTGGGAAAATTAGAAGTCTGGAAAAACCAAGTTTGGCAAGGATGTGGGGCAACAGGATTACCCATACACTGAGGGAGACTGAGTTTGCACCATCACTTAGAGAGTAAGCAGACAGTACCTACTAGAGCTGTGGCCATGCATGTGCTGTATGATCCAGTACTAAAACTGTGAAGAAATGGGTTTACTCAAACTCAACCACATACTCACAGGAGTTGTAACCCTAAGAACTTTAATTGCAATACTGTTTAGGAGTATGGAAGGAAAACTGGAAAAAAATTGAAACTGCCCTTGGGCTGAAGCACAAATATTACGGTTTAGTCACACAATGGCATACTAAACAATAGTTAAGATTAATAATTTGGATCTATACGTATCAACATGGAGGAATCTTGGAAACAATGTTAGGAGGCCAAAAGGCGGCAAAAACACATACAGTACATATCAGTCGTATATACTTATTTATGGACAGATCTTGTTTATGGGTAGATACACAGGAAGTAAACTATGCAAGGATAACAACACAACTTCAGAACAACAGCAAGGACAGACAAAAGGATAGGTAAGACTTCAGCAGTATCTGTAATGCTTTAAATCTTTTTAAATCTTTTTGCTTCAGAGATCTGAAACAAACATGGCAAAATGTCAACTGTTTAATCTCAGTAGTGGGTACAGAGCTGTCTGTCGTATTACTTTCTATAAGTCTGAATGTTTCATATATTAATATATTTATTAGAAATAAACTAATAAAAGACCCTGATGCTGGGAAAGATTGAGGGGAGGAAGAAAAGGGGACAACAGAGGATGAAATGGTTGGATGGCATCATTAACTCAACGCACATGAGTCTGAGCAAACTCCGGGAGACAGTGAAGGACAGGGGAGCCTGGCATGCTGCAGTTAATGGGGTCAAAAAAAGTCAGACATGACTGAGTGACTCAACAACAACAACAATAAATGGTCAAGTCTAGCCAACAATTACCGTGCATTTTCCACTCGTTGAATTCCCCAAAGATCTAAACCATCTTCAGTAAGGGTTCCAGTCTTAAAAAAAAAAAAAAAAAAAGCACACATTTACAAATCATGAAAAACTATGCTATGTCTACATAACAGAGTGCTATACAGACATAAAAGGGGGAAGGAGATGAGTAAGATCTGTGTGTGTGTGCTAACAGAGAATAACTTTCAGGACAAAATTGAGGAAAAGGGTGCAGAATACTCCCTTGGTATAGTTCCTCTATGTGGGTGGGGTGGAGGGAGATATGTATAGAAATGTATACTTATGTGCTTTTGTTATTAAACAGTGGAACAATGCGCCACTCAACCTATCACAAAAGATGCCAACACAGGAGGGAGAGATTAGGGCACATGGAGCCAAAACAGGGAAGAAGAACAAGGTTAAATGACATCAAGAAGTGTAATCAGCCAAATTCAGGAAATAAATAACCTGGGTTCTCCAATAAGATGACTGGAAAAAAAGGGCAAGAAAAACAATGGTTACAGATTAACTGCAATCGTTGCGATCTGTATTTGGATTACAACTGAAAACACAGACTGTAAAGCAGGGAAACCTGAATATGTACTGGATATTAGGTAATACAGAGGCTGTTAATTCTGTTAAGTGTAGTAGTAAGCAGTGATAATGGTGTTGTATTTTTAAAACATTATTTTATCTTCTAGAGCTACATACTGAAGTATATGGATAAAGTAATATAATGTCTAATGCTGCCACCTTCAAAATGAGGGGACAATAAAGTTAAGACTGACAAAATGCTGGTTAACTGTTTAAGTAGGATAATGGGTAAATGAGGGTTTATTTCACTTGCATCTTTTTTTCCACTTCTGGGTCTGCTTAAAAACTTTTTAAACATTTCCGAAAAAGATCAAACATAAAATTTTCTGAACAGACTAATTTAATATGAAACAATCATTAAGTTACGACCTTCCTTTTTTTCTTAACAAAATACACCTCACTTTTTTTTTTCTTGATAATAAAGATGATACACAAAAATCAAATGTGTATCATATCAGTTACCCAGAAGAACCTGGTCAAGATTTAGTTCTTTGAACTTTCAGAAAAACTGATCCCACGTGAGGAAAGGAGAACCCTCTGTATTTCAAACAAGTAAAAAAATCTGTCATTTTCACATGAAATTATATAATCAGTGTCCTTTGTAATTTTATAACACATTCAATAAAATCATAGAGCAAACACTAAACGTATATACTTCATAGCAATAACATTCCAGAAAACATTATCTATATGAAGTCTACTCTGTTAAAACCATGAAAGAGCAAATAAATTTAACTACTACTACAAGGTATAATTCTAGAAGAACTGGTTAATTGCAGATTTGGGCAAATAAGCAATATCCAAAGTAATAAAAATTTTAAAAATGAAAAAATAATATAAAAATGATAGATGCCAAGTAAGTTTTAAAAAAGGAAAATTAGAAAAACATTTCTTTTAAAATGTGTGCAAATTAGTTGATAAAGAACACAGAAACCATTAATCTAAATACTTTAGCTTTACAAAACTACAAAGTGACCTTTAAGAATGATTATGAAACTGAACCAACCTTGTCAAAGCAAACAAGATTCAGTTGTCCACAGATGTTGATCCTTTGGGGACTGATACAGAAAATACCCACTTTCTTCAGTCTTCTTTGGGCATACACAATGCCAGCGGTCATTGCAGCAGGAAGTGCAGGCGGCACAGTAATTGTAATGATATCAAGAGACTCGATAATTATATCCCCAACTTCAACCTACAGTTAACATAAATATAAATGTCAGACCCCCTAATATTAAAATTTATTAATCCAATGAGTATTTCTTTAATTTTATATATTTATTAAGCGCATATATATTCATCTATTAATTATTTATAATTTTTTTTCCCCTTTAGAGATGCTGCAAAATAGCTCAATGAATCATCAGTGGGCTGTGAAATGAGAGCTATTATTTTTTTAAATTCCTACTTTAATAGCCCCATATACTTCATACACTACATACTTCAAAGTAAACATTTTTAGATATTGACTCTTACTACTATCAGAGTCTTTACAAGTGATAGAAAAAGAAATCTGACAAGGTCCCTTAGAAATATCTTCAATTCAGTAATCACCGGTAATTTTAATGCTGTATATACCAGAGGTTAAAAAAAGAAAAAAGAAGAAAGCTTTTGGTGAGTATGTGATCACTCCTCTCTTAAGTCACAAGAAAGCAAATAAAAGACCATCTAAACCTGATAAAAACTTTCTGCTATGATGGTGATGTTCTACATCTGTACTTTCTAACATAATAGCTACAAGTCTCATATGGCTCTAAGTTAAATTAATTTAAATTAGGATTTCAATTTTCCAGTCTCGCTAGATACATCTCAAATCCTCAATAGCCACGTGATAATTAAGAATCAAACTCTATTAAGGGTTTCCCACATACATACCTCATTTAAAATGTTATTGATAATAGTGTAGATAAACCCAATTGCAGCCACACCCACTAGACACAGTAGAAATAAGTAGGCATCTCTGTAGAGTTTAAAATCAGTTGGTTTGGGATACAATATGGAGCGAACAAGCTGTCCTTTGGAAGTACTAAATCCTTTTTTAAAAAAAAAATAAAGAAGAAAATGATTCTATAGTAACTCTATAAGAAAATGACAATTATCTTTCAAAATAGAATCTCTTTTTAAACATGCAATAAGCATCAAATGTGCTAAACCATGCAAGAAAAGATTAAGTATTTTCTACCTGTTCTAACTACTATGGCTTTGACAAGTTCTCCAGTGTAGAAACGAGTCTGAATAACAGTTGTCCCACAAAACAAAGTATGTCGTCTATGTGTTTCTGGACTATATAATTCATCTCTCGTTCCTTTCATGTCCACTGAAGGATTTGGCAAATTAGTTTTTGTCACCGGAACACTTTCTCCTTTTAAAAAAAAAATTCATAAATTAAAGCATAGAAATCAGTATCAAACATACAAATCTTGAGTTGTTACATTTACTAAATGTTAAATACTGTTGACAACAGTTATTGAAAGTTCTCAAATGTGAATAATACAGCTTAATCAATCAGCCTTTTGTCTTCCAATTTCCTTACCCAGAAATAGCAAATCTTGTCTTCCACAGTATTTCTCGAAAGTCATCTGTGACTCAAATGTAATCACTTGGAAATAATTACATCAAGTTTCATAAGAAGACAAGGTTGTTGTCATCACCTCAGCACCTGTTCTGTGATCACCACAGCACCCCTGAGAACTAACTTGGGAAGCACTCTGCAACCCCAAGAACACACAACATGTGAAGATCCAGTCCTATCTGCCCTCACCTCCCAACACACACACACACACACACACACACACACACACGAAGAGAACAGACATCTGAGCAAAGAGGAGTACGGTAATCCTCTAATAGTAACAAACAGACAAATCATTTTACTGCTACAATGTTATTATGCTCTGTAGCATCTACACTTCTTGTGTCAAGGGCAACAAGTGTGCAGGGATGTTTATGTGCATGAGTGTGTTTTAAGACAGACTCTTAATAGTTAAAAAATGTATTATATAAGAATCACTTTCTTGCCAGACTGACTATGACAGTTAAAAAAGTCATATGATAAAAAGGTATAAAGCTCTACCTCTAGATTCTGAATTTCCAAAGGGAAGTTATTTTGAAGTCTATTTCTCCCCAATTTAACAAAAATATCAACTCTTTTATTCCTACATTTTGCACATCAAAGTGAACAGCAATAAATATGCTGTGGGGAAAGAACTTTTTTCCTAGTCCCTTCTTATAAAGCATTTCCTCCTGTCAGAAGAATTAACAGAAGCTGGACAAGAGATGTAAGCACCAGCATTATACTTTAGTATTACAGCTGAGTATAATGCAGGATTTGGTCCCCTCAAAAAAAAAAAAAACTTCAGTATCTATTACACGACATTTGTGAGTAAAGGATACAAACTGCATAGTTAATGCTGATACAAGCTTAATCAGTAACTACTTAGTCCTAATATCATTATAAGCAACTCAGCTAGTTTTTACTCATTTAATTTAGTTTACCTGTTAACATGCTTTCATTTACAATACAAGTACCATTAATAAGCACTGCATCACAAGGCATGACTGTCCCATTTAATGGAATGACCATGACATCTCCCGGCACAAGGTCTGTAGAAAAGATCTCTTCTATTTCTGAATTTAAGGAAAGAAAAACAAAGAAAGGTCTGAAAAGAGTATTCTTTAACTTGTAATAAAAATACAACAAACTAAAGATCTATCCAAAGGTCACCTGATCTCAGTAAGACATTAAAAATATACTGGAGTTAAATAAGAAAATTTCAATAGATGAAGAGTACTGACAGACAAAATTATTATTCCTTAAGCTAACAGAGCACAGTGTCTATAACGTGTCAGCTAGTTTGTCCCAGGATAGTACGCCAAGCGCACACAGTTAATGCCAAGTCCCCTCTAAGCTAAGAGATGGGTGGATTTCAACACCCATTTCAACAGTGGATGGTCAATCTTAGCTATCAGCCCTGTGAGCTAAACAGGCAGTAAGTCCACCCAGGACACCCCCCTGCAACAGGTACATAACCTCAGATTTCTATAATCCCTTGGAAACAGAGAAAAGCACTGAAATTTTAGCACTTTCTTTTCTAACAGCACTCTTTTCCTTACGGCTACTATTTATAATCCATATTGTTTCATTGTCTTCTCAATATTTCTAAAATAGTTCCAAATATCTCAGACATTATTTCAAATAAATGTATAAAATAAAACTATCATATATAGTTCATTATTTCCTTAGAAATTTATGTATTATATTCAAGTTAGTTAAACACTTTTTCCAAGATCTTCTCAAGTAAAAGGTGGCCTTATATTTGGGCATTCTTTCTTCCCCTACCCCTAGATTTTATTAAACTATGCTTAGAAGAGACTTACACTACTAGTTTTTAAGCAAAGATGGATGAGGAGAAAACTACTGTTTGTGATGTTGGCCCTTAGGACAAATATTCTTTTCTTTCTTAAAAAAAAAAAAAGGTATAAGTAGTTTACTAAGCTAAGAGCAAAGAATTCTAAAGTTATTTAGCATGTATTAAGTATAATACTCTTCATTTCTTAATATGATCCTTTATTTTAAAAACTTGACTCAATACCCTCCTGCCACTTGAAATTCTAACCCTTAGGTATATGGGAAACTAAGTATCAATAATCTGTTGGACTACTGAGGGGGTAAGGAAGAAATACATTGAGAGATGCCCAGCATCTTTGGCAGTGGCAGAGTGGGAAGGGGAGAACACCAATAAACCACACATCTTAGGACTGCAGCTAGGAAAGGTGATATTATCAGCTAAAGTAGCAAGTGACCAAGAAGCACAAAGAAGAAAACAACCTGCTAGGCTAACTTGGGTTCACACTTGGATGAGGGATATCAAGTTGAAGAGAATGCAGACTGATTTGGTTTTCCTGATAAATCAAAGAGGCTGCTGTCTCCAAGACCCATGATACTGAGTTGCCTCCCCTGTATCCTTAACCTCTTCCATACCTCACCAGACAAACCAATGTGTCCAAAACATTATCCTTCCCTACAATTTTGCTTCTCCTCCAGTGTTCCCTATTTAATTAAATGACACCAACATCCATCCCCCGCCAGCCTGACACCACTCTATCAGCAAATCTTGTTCAATGCCCACATTTAAGTATCTTTCAAAGCCATCTCTCTACCCTCCATCTCCACAACCCTCACGCTGATTCATTTCATGCCTT
Source organism: Bison bison bison (assembly GCF_000754665.1). Lineage (NCBI taxonomy): Eukaryota > Metazoa > Chordata > Mammalia > Artiodactyla > Bovidae > Bison > Bison bison. The sequence continues at coordinate 6,762,194 of NW_011494604.1, read as the reverse complement.
CAATATTACTTCCTTCTAAGTAAGTCTGAACATGGCAATCGGAAGAATTTTTTCAAATAGGCAAATATGATCCTATCACTCTCCTGCTTAAAACCCTTGAATGTCTTTCCACTGCCTTTTGGGAGAGTCCAAATTCCTTCACAAGCCTTAAAAGACTGTCTACCCTCTAAATGCTGCATCTGCCACACTGAATTTCTTCCAGTTATTGCAATGAACAAACTCTCTTTAATTTCCAGGCCTTTGGGCACTAGAATCCTCTTATTTCCCTCTTTCAGTTCAGTTCAGTTGCTCAGTCGTGTCCGACTCTCTGCGACCCCATGAATCGCAGCACGCCAGGCCTCCCTATCTATCATCAACTCCCAGAGTTCACTCAAACATATGTCCATTGAGTCGGTGATGCCATCCAGCCATCTCATCCTCTGTCGTCCCCTTCTCCTCCTGCCCCCAATCCCTCCCAGCATCAGAGTCTTTTCCAATGAGTCAACTCTTCGCATGAGGTGGCCAAAGTACTGGAGTTTCAGCTTTAGCATCATTCCTTCCAAAGAACACCCAGGGCTGATCTCCTTTAGAATGGACTGGTTGGATCCTCTTGCAGGCCAAAGGACTCTCAAGAGTCTTCTCCGACACCACAGTTCAAAAGCATCAATTGTTCGGCGCTCAGCTTTCTTCACAGTCCAACTCTCACATCAACCCTGCCTTATCACTTTCTCACCTATACTTTATCTGGCTAATTCAATCATTTACGACCCAGAGGGATGGTATAGGGAGGGAGGAGGGAGGAGGGAGGAGAGTTCAGGATGGGGAACACATGTATACCTGTGGCGGATTCATGTTGATATATGGCAAAACCAATACAATATTGTAAAGTTAAAAAATTAAATTAAAAATTAAAAATAAATAAAATAAAATATATATACTTGTTCAAAGCAGCCATCCTATATTAGAAGGATGTCTATATAGAAGACACCTATATTAAATGAGCTCTAACATCTAAGTTCCCTGAACTCTCCCTATCATTTATCACACTTCATTGTTCTGTTTTTCATCTGTCTTTCCAACTAGACTGAAGTTCAATGATGCAAGGACTATGTCCATCCTGAGAGCCTAGTATAGTGGCTAAATGAATGAACTTGATACAGAGACATGACTATAAATCCAAACACACACTTTTGTTTCTTATGGAACTACGTGTATATGCATAATATACTGGGCTTGCTTCACACATTAGTGCACAGTGGATATTTTTTTCTATTTACTTTTCTAAGAGTAAACTGAAGTACTTACCTTCATTTACTCTGCAAACTGAAACTCTCACAGTACTGTGAGCCGCCACCATGTCATGTAACATAATATATTGCTGAATCAGAGGAAAAAAATTTTGAATTCATTAATATAAACTCACTCCTCAATTTATTAGAAAGCAAGGGTAATATAAAATAAGCTAAGCTAATATATAGTGGTAAAGAACCCGCCTGCAATGCAGGAGATGCAAGACTCGGGTTCGATACCTGGGTCAGGAACAGCCCCTGGAGGCAGAAATGGCAACCCATTCCAGTATACTTGCCTAGATGACCCCATGGACAGGAGTCTGGTGGGCTACAGTCCATGGGGCACAAAGAGTCAGACATGACTGAAGTGACTTAGCACACAAGCTGATATAATAAACACATATTACTCTACCTTTAAAAAGGTCAAGACCAAAAGATTCAAAGATCATTCCATGTTTCAGCCCCAAACAAAATAAGAAGCATTTTAACAAGACAGGCCTAAAAACAGGAGATTCAGCCCTCCAGTATTCCAGTCTAAGATAAGCAACTAGAGACCCCTACAGTCCCAAAGCAATCAAGTGATACTCCGACTTTAAAAAGCATCTGCCTTCCCCCACCTCAAAAAGAGGGCAAAGGAGTACATATTCACATAACTAAAAGAAAAACTGTATCAAGAACGTGCTTTATACCAAACATCATTCTGCACACCTTATGTGTTATTACAAAGTACAAATACAGTTGTGAAAACCATAATAAATTGGACTCACCTTTCTTATGGCATACAGGGAGCTTATAATTGATACTACAGACATAATCACAATGGCTATAGCATAGTAATAGTATTCATCTGTGCTCCAGAGTATAACACTGAACAACTGGAAAATGTAAAATGGGTTGAGAACCTAAAAAACAAAAATTTTAAGTCAAACTGAATGAGATATTTAAAACCATACAGATTTAAGAAATAACTAACATGATACTAATAGGATAAGCTCTATAGTACCCTAGGGCAACATGTAACTAACTACCCAAAGAGTAGAGCAAGATACTACCTTTTTAGAAAAGAATCATTAAATTACTAGAATTTGACTAAGTAAGCTTAACTGAAATCGGGAGCATCCCGTTACATTGATACCAAACCCAAATACAGATTCAGCTAGAAACAGCTAAAATGTGTGAATTTAGCTGTTTTTCACTTTGCCTTAGGAATAAAGCACATTTACTTTCAATAATTACTGTGCTGCAAAAGAGTACAAAATGTTTTACCAAATGGAACAAACATTTACTTGTTATGAACCTGAAACACTAATTTAGTTATAAGTCAAAAGTTCACTGAAGTCCAAAGAGAAGACAAATATGAGATAAGTTACACTGCTTTGCTTTCTCTAAGGAAATAAGGATTAAAACCTGAATGAAAAAAAAAAAAAAAAAGATAAGGCGTCCTGCTAAACACAAGAAGCAGAAAATACCTACAAAAATAAAACCCAAAACCATTAGTGACAGAATCACCCATAGTGATAATTACCTTAAATATAAATGGATTAAATGCACCAACCAAAAAACATAGGCTGGCTGGGTGGATGAAAACATGTGCATGTGTGCACTTCCACACTTATTATTTCAGTGACTTAAAAAAAAAATTTGACAGAGGTTTGAAATTTCGAATCCAATTCTGAGAATATAAAGAAATATTAAAAAAAAAAACAACCCAGGAAATTAACATGTGATACAGTATTATTAACAAAAGCACAGATTTTGTTCAAATTTCACAAAATTTTATGCTACTGTCCATTCTTTTGTTTTCATACCTTATTCAAGACTCCACACTCAGTTGCATTGAGCAGCTTCAGTTGCATGCAACAAATTCTGATAAATTCTCTTTTCATTTTTATTCTATTACAAATATTTTCTAACTTTCCTTGCTATGGCTTCTTACATACACCCATCATTTAAACATGGACATTCAATTTCCAAATACATGAGACCTTTAAAGTATCTTTGATATTAATTTCTCATTTAAATCCTTTCTTCTCTGCAATCACCTTCTGAATTTTTTTCAGTCTTTTAACTTTACTGAGGCTTTTAATGGCTTAGTCAAAGATCTCTAACGGTAAATATCACATAGCACTTGAAAGTATGTGTGTTATTTTCAAGTATATTTCGATATTGATTTCTAACATAATTCCACAGTGATAAAGAGAACAGACTGTGTGATTTCAATAACTTTAGACCATGAAATTTTTCCACCTTGTTTTATGTCCGTGGATATGTTCCAGTGTCTTCTGGTTTATAGTCTATGGGAACTTGTATAGAATTTGTATCCTGCTGTTATGTGAAAATTATATAAATCTTAATTATTACTATGTTGAATTGGTTCATACTGCTTTTTAGGTCTACTACATCCTTCTACTTTTCTGTCTATTTATTCTATTAATTTTTGAGAGTTTGATATTAAAACTCCAATTAAAAACCTTAATTTACTTAAAAAAATAATTGTAATGTATAGTGGAACTATATGTAACTTTCTTCTGCATTTTCCAAGTCTCCTGTAAAGGTGTTATCATACTTTCATAATCTAAAAAAATTTAAAAGATGTTTGCATCTGATTTGGCCAATAAAAAACCAATTGGCAGGTTTACTTCAAAAAAAAAAAAAAGGAGTCCTGCTAAAGGACTTTGACTACCCAAATTTTATAGTATTTTTATCAATTTCATTAATAATCTCCAATATCTTAAAATTGATGTTTCTGTACTTTTCAAAGCACTTTTACATACGTAATCCTATTTTACTTCAAAATCAAATAAGGCCATTAAAGGATTTACTACAATTTACTACTATTTTACCAATACAAGAGCAGCAAGTCTTCTAATGATCAGAGCTAGTTACTGATGGAGTCATGTTACAATCCAGTCTTTCTAATTCCAACTCCTTACATGTTGCTGTGCTCTAAAGCTCCATTACACAGCTACTCTCAAGAAATGATGGAAGGCAATCTAACTTCTACTCAAAGTATTGACCCAGTACAGCTAATTCTGATCTTTAGCCCAAAATCAGAAAGAAGACTGGAGAGCCTAACTCTCCCAGGCAAAGCCACTGACTCTCTCTCTTCACATGCCGCACCCCTTTACTTACACCTCCTGTGGCTCTTACAGACTGAAGCCACTACAGTAACTACCGACGTGCATTCCCCCTAGGCTAAAGTGCAAGTTCCTCACTGTCACTCATCATGTTATGTTTTTATTCCAAACATCTGGCATGAGGCCTAGTCACTAAGAGTGTACCACATGAAGAAAACATGATAAATTATTTTTAAAATTGGGGGGTGGGGGGGCAGACAGAGGTACACATCTGCAAAATAGGGCACGGTTTAGATGCACAACCTCCTGAGAATAAGAAAAAAATCTACCGACAAGAAAAGCAAACAAATCAGACAAAATAAAAAAGTAATCATGCCCCCAAATGACTGATCTACTGGAGAAAGATCTTTCTGACCTTCCAAGTAAAAAAATAAGCAAAGAGAAGTTAGGAAACGAAAAAACAAGAATATCTTCTTATTACTTAAATCCTGACTCTTTTCAACTGACAAACCTATTGATCACAAATGTTAAGACAGGTACAGTTGTCTTACCTCCTTAACCAGGAGCTTAAAAACTGAAGGCACTTTCACAGCAATTTCATTTACTCCATAAAGCAATTTTCTATAACAGGAAAATATAATAACAATAATATTACATTATATTGTATTATAACAGTACAATTTACCAAAGGCACTGCATTAGATAAGGCTCAAAACACCAACTGCTCCTAAATTCTGGAACTTAAACATTCGTTTTTCTAAACAGTTGTCTTCTACAATTTAAATTCTCTATCTACAGTATTTAAATCAACATAGTCAATATTGGATAACTACACTATTATTTTATCCTTTTTGTGACAAGTACCTCTCCCACTAATCTACAATAAACCATATCAGCAAAAGATCTTCTTTTCCACCCATAAACACAATACAGCTCAACAATTCTGAACTGCAATTAATTTTTAAAGAGACTACATAAGTAATTTGAGGTGTCCTATACTATTTTTCTAATAAGAATACTGCACTAAAAATGTTTATTTCAAAACAGCATACATTTGGAGCCTTTTTTTTAATGCTTAAGAAAAGTTGCTTAAAACCTTCCACTTAAATTCCTTATAATAGTACTTTCTAGATGATAAATTAATTCTCGTGTTTTATGAAGCAGAAGTCTGAATGAATGAATTTATATTGCAACCCTTTAAAAGAACATGCTACAGAAGTACAAAAAAATTCCTAATTTAATTTGAAAACGGCATTATCTTTACAATACATAATACACTGGTATACTTTTATACCTTAGCAAAGAATAACACTATAAAAAAGATATTGTCTCCCAATTTACAAATTTTCATTTTAGTACATCTGAGCTCATGCTTACAATTCCCAATATTTCAGTAAATCGAAGATGCTATCAATTGTAAGACATTCCATGATTTTATGTACTATCAAGAAAGATTAAAATGCTGTCAAGTAAAGGGTGACACTTCACCCACTGTATGACACACCCTCCTTTTAGAGACGTTAAAATGTAGGAAAGTGTGCACCTTAGAAATGATGAAATACAGTATATTTTCAGGGATATTCACTTCAAAATCGGCTTCAACACTTTTATAATTCTTAAACTGAAGAGTCTCACCCAAATAAAATATCAATAAGCTGTCAATTACTATGTCATAATATTTAAATAATTGTTAACATTACAACTATATGGTAAAAGGGTAAACTATATATACTACTTTATTTCGGAATTTTGATAATAGAGCTAACTTTAGTTGGATAAAGATTACCTGTAGGCATGCATCCCCTTTGTCAGTCCTGCACTATGCTTTTCATAAATTGACGTACAAGAAACACCTTCATCCAGTCCCCTAAATAAATCCAAAGTTTTTACTTTAAACAAAGTTTAAAATATCCAAATTTCTTAATGCCTCATTTTTCTATATTTCTGATTTTAAAGTGTGATTCCTTACAAATAGAAACCCCTAACAAAAACTGAGACAATGGATGACAATTTTTAAATTTCTACTTCCTAAGATAAACAGTAATAAAAGGCCTAAATCTCAAATGTGGCAACTTCTAAGCTACACAATGTATCTATCACGGGATAAGATTATATAACAATATTATTATCCTTTAAGTCTGTGCCAAAGCTGTAACAGTTAATAACCAAAAAAATTAAAGGTAAAGTATGACTAACTCAAGTGTTTCAAACTTTACTTTTTATCAAGTTTCCCTTCTTAAATGTTGAAGCTTCACACTAGTAAGTCCTACTCAGTTATTTTTCTTTCTACAAAAAGCATCAATCTGAATTCTTCTCTCATTAAGGAGAAGTGCAGAATCCGTCTAAGTCACAGACAATGTCTAAAATCTGTAATGATTAAAACTGGGATTCGACTAACATACCTGCTTTCCTCTCAAGGCTTATTTTAACTGAGATACTATTCCCAAAAACTCTATAGAGAATCTAACACATCATTTAACTCCAATCTTTTTCTACTTTTTCCAAAAGAAAAAACTAAGCTCCCTAATTAACTGCTATCATTGGAATAAGTTTAAATCCTACAAGTTGCTATGGTTGGCAAAGGCTACACAGCAAACATGTTTGCTATTTTCCCCCAGGGCACTCCAAGTCAAAAATTTTTTAAGCACAAAATGACAGTTCACTGGGAGTATTCTCTAAAAAATAAGCAATGGTTCTTAACTAGGAATGGTCTTTACAACTAGGCAGGTGGAACTCCCCTGCTCCATTCCATAATATTCCAATTCTTCAGGAATACTAGCAATATTCTTTAGGAATTATCTAATTCTTTAGGAAATGTCTAAGGGAAAAAGTCCAAGCATGAATATTTTAAATGTTCATAAGGTGATTCTCTTTTTACTGCTAATATTAAGAATTCCTTTGCCACTCTCAAGCAAGAACACTTAATGGGTATTTACTATAATCACTTTAACAGCAATAAAAATAAAACCCTAAAGGAATTCCCTGGTTTCCTAGTGGTTAGTTTTGGGCTTTCACTGCAGTGGCCCAGGTTCAATCCTTGGTGAGGGAAGTGAGACCCCACAAGTTGTGTGGTGCAACCAAAAATAAATAAATAAAATCCTAGTAAATTCAGTCCTGATGTAACTTGAAGTCTCCATAAAAATGAAATTTTAAGAATTATTCCAATTTGTCCTACCCAAGGCTTAACACATTTGACCATGTCCCATCTTTATCCACATATGAAAGTTAAATTTAATGTTTGTCTATTACTCCATCCCTCAAGTACTGAATACAAATGGATGAAACCATCAGCAAATTGAGAGGTGATAATTCAGATACTCTGGCAGGCTAAAAGGTATACTCAAAATTTACTCTGAGATGAATCCTCAAAAAGAAAAGGACTCAGACTGGATTTTGGGAGCATGGTGCTTTTAACTTTTGTGTCAATTTTGCCAGGATACAACTTGCAGATGGGGTTTATTCTAAACTGGTTACTGAGTTATTACTGAGTATTCAAACACCACCAGGGAGTTATTAAAATTAAGTGAAGGGAAATCTTCCATCTTATATAACACTAAAATGAATTATTTTCTATCTAAAACATAATCAAGACACTCATACAATCCAAACAAAAGAAGAATACTTACTTTAAGAAATCAAAACTGTGAAGGGTATCATTCCAGAAGTATTTCATACTATGGTGGGTGAAATAGCGAACCTGTAGAACATATAAAAAGGTTACATCAAAAAGCATTATCATCACTTGTTAATAATTAAGTTTACTAACACAAATTTAGCATATAACAACTATTAAAATTAAAGCAATCACATGTGACATAATCCATTTCTTCTAGTAAATATTTAAAATGTTTACATATAGTGATAAACGGGTATTTTATATGCATATAGTTTTATCTTAAAAATAAGTACAAAATTATAGACTATCTACAGTAGCATAAAATGTAACAATTCCAGTTTTTAAAGAAACATTGAGAATAAGATCACAATACCTGTTGTAACTGAGGCTGTGAGTATTTATTCATCTCAAGCCTATTCTCTTCAGCCAGATTTTCAGTTAAGTGAACTGCATGGCCATTTGAAACTTTATTAACCAGAGATTTTGAACTTGAAAATGGGGGAGTTTCTAGAGAAAGGAAGCGAACTTTTGCACAAAACCACGTTCTGAATTCATCCTTCAAAGAGAAAGGAATAAGGGTAAAGAGTCAATTATATATAATCATATATACAGTTTCCATTCTTTACACGATATATTATTTATTAACACTAATCTCTAAATGAGAAAGCGTCACTTTCTACTCACTAAATATTAAACCATTTCATGAAGATGCACAAATTCAAACATAAAGTGTTCTTGATCGCTTAGCATTTTATATACGTCATTCTTTACTGATAGAGGATCTCATAAAAGATTATGCATAATTTCTTGATTTAATCCACCTACATACTGAGACTGGGTATTAAAGCCTCTTATAAAATGCTTCCAAGTAGGATTACAAAACAAAACCTGGGGAGCAGCAGCACTGCACAGTAGAAGAGATCTGGGATACAGCCCTTTCGGGTAACCTTGACAGACCAGCCATCTATCTAATCTCTCAGTGCATCAAGAGCTATAAAAAAGGGTAGATTTGAGTGGCTCAGACAGTAAAGAATCCACCTGCAATGCTGGAGAGCTGGGTTCCATTCCTGGGTCGGGAAGATCTCCTGGAAAAGGGAATGGCTACCCACCCAGTATTCTTGCCTGAAGAAGTCCATGGACAGAGGACAGCCTAGTGGGCTATAGTTCATGGGTTCACGAGGGGTCAGACATGACTGAGTGACTAACACTTTCACTTTTTTTTTTCACTTTCAAGATTCCTTTAAACTCAAATCACTGGGATATTAGTCACTTGGAACACAAATGCTTTAGAAATACCAGGATTAGTATTTCTCATTGTATCCTAGCAATGATGTTCTCATCATATTTTATTTTGAACAGAATACACATAAACACATCATTCTACCCCACAAATAATTCACTACAAGTAATCCTGTGGACTTACAGTAGTCCTCAGCAGCACCACTTCACAGTCTTTGATTGCAGCTCTCACACAGGTCACCTTCACCCGCCACTCGGGCATCCAATAGAGGAGCAGGAGAAGAAAGCCGCCGGTACACACCACTCCAAGAGAAATGATGGCAAGCTTCCAGCGACACAAATTATAGCCGTAAATCTCCTGCATGGACACAGTGATTAATAATCACATATCAAATGTTATGAGAGTTCCAACATAACAACCCTATCTTTCCCCTACATACACCACCAAGAAAGAGTTGAGTTTTACTAAGCTGATTTTAAACTTTCTTATAAAGGAAAAATTAGAAATTTTGCATTTAGGACTATATATAAGCATTAGCTAACATAACTTCTTAAGTTATATCAAATGAAAAAACATTTTCCTCTGAGTTTTAACAGTTCACAAGTGAAATACGAAGCACACTAGAACCATACAAGAACATACTAATACCAGAGGTATTACATAATCCCAATTCAAAAACACAGCCAGAAGGGGAAAAAAATCACACTGACTTAGCTGCTGTTTTATTGTATTTTATTTTAGTGTTTTTTTAAATGTACTTTTCTACTTCCCTAGAAAAATAAACTCACACTTCACAAGTAAATTGTAAAAGCTGGTTACCATTTCATCTTCCTGACCCTGGTTGATAATCTTTCTTTCTTCTTTGTCCATATCTACAGTGGTTGGAAAGGTCGTGTGCTTCAGAACAATTGAAGATAACTGAGGGAAAGAGGAACAAACATCTTAGTAGATTATAGTATCTTATAGTAACTGCATACTATCAGACTTCTTGTTTGGATAAAAGTTTAACTGATATTTAAGTAATCACTAAAGTGCTAACTGATTCTCGTAACATTTTCAATGGTGTGCCAATTCTTGAAACTGAATGACTTACTACTATCATAAAACTTCATATATTTCACTAATTAATTTATACTAGCACTAGCCCTGCTGCTAAGTCATTTAAATTCTAAGAGAAATTACAGTATTTTCCTTTTTCACTCTCCATACTCATCTACTGAGCACCTATCACATGTATGGCAATCCCTGGCCAATGGGCAATCTCTAATGCACGTGGACCCCTACTGGAGACCACCCTGATTCCAAGTCCACTGAGTAATCTTATTGTTCCTGACTACCCATGATGCTCATTTCTAGGAGAAACTTTATTGAGCTCATTGACAAAAAAAATCTCCTATACTAAAAAAAGATTAAATTCAAACATTAAAGAGAGCTGCAAAATGTAAAACAATGCAGGTTTTCTTGCTTTTTTTTTTTGGATTCTGGAAAATATATATATTTATTTGGGAAAATGTACTTATCTATTACTGCTTCAGTAAGTTAATATTCTTAAAGATCTATATGGCAATAACAGATATAATCCATATAAACAAAATCTTCTTAGAGTTCACAATAATTTTCAAGAATGTAAAAAGGTCTGAGCCCTGAGGTGGATGAGTTTGAGAGCCACTGCTTTAGACATGGCTGACCTCTGCAGAACACAGTGCAAATGTTACCTCCCTCATTCCAGATGCCATGCCTCCACTCATCTACCTGGTGGACAGCACAATTCTGACACATGGCTGGTACTCAAGAAATACTTCCTGAGTGACCTAATAAAGAATTTAGCTATATAATGTTTATCTGATATGAATTAATAGCAAAGTAAACCAACTGCAGAATTTCAACTTAATCCCCCACATCAGACTACTGAAATCTCCTGATTTATGTCATCAAGAAAATGACCAATAAAAAACACTGATGTGTCCTGAATGGGCACTCAAAGTTTCTCTACCTTGTGGTAGCCCTGAAGACAGGGCCAGAGGTTAAGTAGAGTCAGGACTTTCCACAGAAATAAAATGCAAGAATTTGATGACAAACACACACACATACACACACACAATATACATTGGACTTGGTGCCATCTTAGAAAAGAAGCCTCAGAGTTATCCTGTTTTTCAGAGGAAAGCAAGTCACATTATCATCCTAAACCTTTTAGGTAACTTAGTGACAATTTCTTCTCACACTAGGGTGTGTTGCAGCCCTAAAAAAGTACAATATTAGAGTCATCCCACCAATGTAAGCTTGTCCCATCAAATCAATATGACCTGAGGTAGCAGTTGTTCTCAAGGGCTATACACCTGATGCCATAGATTACATGCAGAATGAGCAAATCCAACCTCTTTCCGTGCAGAAAAGGTCAGCTGTTGCTGCCTGAGCCTGTAAGGTTTAGTCCAATCCTGCAAGGTTTCAAAGGTACACATGCCTACCTTCAAAGCATAAGGCAAAGGAACTCTCTGCTCTGACACTGTCCCCACTAAAGAATCCAATCTGGGGTTCTTACCCTTTAATCTGTGCTCCTTCCTTAAATCCTGGCCTGAATCTCAGGATCATCACTCAGGATTTCCCAGAGTCATTTTTAACAACCAAAACATATAATTCTGACACCCATTTCCCATCACCACCTAAAATATGCTTCTTGAGGGGAAGAACTTATTCAAATACTTAAATGGAAGAGAGTTCTGCTTCCAACCAAGATGTAAAGACAGACCAGACTAGCCATCCTAACTACTGGGTTGGCCAGAAAGTTCATTTGGGTTTTTCTGTAAGATATTATGGAAAACCCAAATGAACTTTTTTGCCAACCCAATAAAATAACAAAATTAATAAAATATCTAAAACTATATAGTTTTCAAGGAACTGGACGTCAACCAAACTTGTTGTTGTTTAGGCATTCAGTCATGTCCAAGTCTCTGCGAACCCATGAACTGCAGCACGCCAGACTTCCCTGTCCTTCACCATCTCCTGGACCTTGCTCAAACTCATGTCCATCGAATCAGTGATACCATCCAACCATCTCATCCTCTGTCGTTTCCTTCTCCTCCCGCCTTCAATCTTTCCCAGCATCAGGGTCTTTTCAAATGAGTCAGCTCTTTTCATCAGGTGGCCAAAGTACTGGAGCTTCAGTTTCAGCATCAGTCCTTCCAATGAATACTCAGGGTTGATTTCCTTTAGGATTGACTGGTTGGGTCTCCTTGCAGTCCAAGGGACTCTCAAGAGTCTTCTCCAACACCACAGTTCAAAAGCATCAATTCTTCGGAGTTCAGCTTTCTTCATGGTCCAACTGTCACATCCATACATGACTACTGGAAAAACAAGAGCTTTGACTAGATGGACCTTTGTCAGCAAAGTAACGTCTCTGCTTTTTAATACACTGTCTAGGTTTGTCATAGCTTTTCTTCCAAGGAGCAAACGTCTTTTATTTCATGGCTGCAGTCACTGTCTGCAGTGATTTTTGAGCCAAGAAAAAAACGCTGTCACTTTCAACTGTGTCACCATTTCTTTCAACTGTTGACAACTGTTTCACTCAACGGAAGAAACTGATATAAAAATGGGAAGTATCTAGGTGAGCTCTAGAATTGTCCCAGTTTACAAACTGAGTAATTACAGGATGCCACACAAAAAAAACGTAGGACAGGGAACCTAGGGGGAGCCCAGCAATCAACCGAGTTGAAGAGATGAAGCTGTGAGTCTAAGGAAGTGCCAAAGTGACTGGGTTTGCAAGGCAGATTACCAGAGAAGAGGTGTGTACAGAGAATGAACACTAAAAATTTGCAACATGGGGACTCTTCTCAAGTCTTCAATTGAATACTGATCAGTATTTCTGTGTGAGAAAACTACCAAGACCAGGAGAAAGCCATTCAAAAGGTTTTAAGGGAAGAATGCATCAGGTTCACATGGGGGAGAGTACCTGTTCCCACCAACCACAATGGAAAACCTCATTAGTTGCGTGGAATCAGGAGGACCCAGAGGATTTTGCTTCAGTGGGTTTCCCTGGTAGCTCAGTTGGTAAAGAATCCGCCTGCAACGCGGGAGACCTGGCTGGGAAGATCCCCTGGAGAACAGAAAGGCTACCCACTCCAGTTTTCTCGCCTGGAGAATTCCATGGGATCACAAAGAGTCAGACTGAGAGTCTGACTTTTCTCAAAAAGTCGTGACTGAGCGACTTTCACCTTGCTTCAGTAGTAGGTTCAAATTAGCCCCAAACTAAAAGCTACTCTGGTCCTGCCAAACAAAACTTCTAGGACTTTAAAGAATAAAATTGTTTCCAAGTAAATGCTTCACAGAACACAGTCCAAGGAGATTTACAGGAATGCAAACTATCTAGTTACCATGTCTGCTATCCAATTGAAACTTAACAGTCTTACAAAGAACCAAAAAGAGACATCCCATAATGAGAAAAATCAATGGACAAAAGAGGACCTAGAACTGACAGAGGTAACAGAATTGGTAGACAAGGCCATTAAAACAACTGCTGTAACTGTAGTCCACATGTTCAAAAAACAAGAGGAAAGACTAATCATGTGAAGCAGACACATGAAAGATATAAAAAATAACCAAACTGAACACAAAATAAAAAGTATAATATCTGAGATGAAAAATATACTAGATGGAATTAACAGCAAATTAGATATTACTGGGGAAAAAAATCAATGAACTTGAAGACAAAGTAACAGAAATATTGAAAATTAAAAAGTGAGAGGAAAAAATAGACTAAGGAGGGGGGGAAAAGCTAGCATAACAGCATCAATAAGCTGTGAAACAACCTCAAGTACTCTGATATACACATAAGGTAGAAAGGAACAAAAAATAAATAATTCTATAATGGCCCCAAAATTTCCAGATTATATGAAAAGCTATAAACCCAGAGATCCAAGAAGTTCAACCAACACTAAGCAAAAACATTAAGAAATTACATCAAGGTATATCACTATCAAACTGCTCAAAATTGTAATGAAAATAAATTTAAAATGACATTAAATTTTTTGCTAAAAACAATGCAGGTAAAAAGATAGAGCAAGATCTTTCAAGTGTTAAGAAAAAGAAACTATGATGAGAATTCTATACCCAGCAAAAAAATATCTTCCAAAATCAAAATTGAACTAAGTCTTTCTCAGATATAAAAGCTGGTAAAAATTCACCAACAGCAAACCTACACTATAAAAAGTTAAAGGAAGTCCTCAGACACAGGGGGTAAAAAAGATAACTGATGGTAATACAGATCTCTACAAAGGACTGAAAAAACCAGACATGGTAACTATGTGGGTAATTATATACAACAACAGCACAGAGAACACTGAGAAAGGAAAGCACTCTCTCATAAGGTTCTTAAGAAAGCAGGAAAAGAACGGCAAGGAATACCCAGTGTAAGCAATTAAGAGAAAGACTAAAATTTAGAGAAGAAATAAATGAAATTAAAGAAAAAAAGCTGGTTCTTTGACATCAATAAAAGTATCATTTCTGATTGCACGTGGGGGTGGGGGGTACAATTATCAATATTAGCACTATGGCAGGAGACACTGCTTTAGATTATGCAGACATCAGAAGGAGAATCAAGGAACCAACAAGCAACTTTATACAAACATACCAACTTTTTTGCAGGTCTGAACTTACTTCCAAAAAAAATTTTTTTCTTTTAAATTATTATGGACCAGGGAATGGCCATGAGTTGGTAACTACTAAAGCTCACTTAAAAGCTCAGTGATGGTCCATTAGAGTTCATTATACTAATTATTCTACTCTTTAATAATGATACTATTCTATTCTTCCTACTTTTTAATATGTATAAAAGATGGATTGAGAGTTTGGGATTAGAAGATACAAACTATTATATATACAATGGATAAACAACAAAGACCTACTGTATAACACAGGGAACCATATTCAATATCTTGTGATAAACCATAATGGAAAAGAATGTGAAAAAGAATGTATATGTGTGTGTGTGAATAACTGAATCACTTTGCTATACAGCAGAAATTAACACAACACTGTAAATCAACCATACTTGAATAAAATAATTTTTTTAAAAAAGCCACCCATCTGAGGTGAAAACAGAAGAAAATTTTCAGAGAACAGTCATTCCTGGCATGAAGGGATAAGATCCTGAGGACTCTGCCTCTGAGTCCCAAATCTACTGACTCAATGTATTATGTATCAGGTATTATCCATAAACTCTTATTCCTGGGTTTTGAATCTAATCCTTCTTCACTCTCGTCTTTTATCCATTGCCTACAAATATTGATGCACTTTCTCACTTACATAAGTTCTAATTTTTCAACACAGAATATATTTGTAGATAAATAAGCATGCTTTTATAATTTTAGAAAAAGAATTACCATTAAAAATCAATGTTTTCATTAATTTCATATACTCATAACTATTTAAAATATCTGAGAGAATACACATTAGTCCAAGATAACTACATTTTCATCTCATATGACCACAGCAAAAATACTTAAATGAGCTATTACATGATGCACTGCTTAGAACAATCTGAATTCCCACTTATTTAAACATAATTCTTGACCATATCACCTCATTACTCATTTTACAAGTGTTATTTTTCTGAAATTTAACTTACTTTTTAAGGCAAAATTCTTATGTCTTACCAAGTTTTACCAAAGTTGAAATAGTAAAAATAATTTAAGTAATTCAAATTAAAAGTTTCTCTAAAAGTCACCAATTACTAGTCTCTTTAGACATACTATACCTCAAAGGAAATTACCAAGATTTCACTTTTCACATAAACTTTTAGTAAAACCCAGTGAGACAACTGCAACAGCTTACATTTGAACATAAACATGCTGAAAATATATATTTAAATTTTAAAAACATGTACATAAATAGAAATCCCTTATCATTTCTATGACATATCTATGAAGATAAAAATCTACATGAGCATTTCAAAATATATTACTTATAAAGGTGAAAATACATGTTAAACACTATTCTACTAATTATCTAATTAAATATTTAAAGCTTTGATATCAAACTTCTAAAATCCACTGACTTACAGAAGTATAACTTCTGGTGGTTTGAGTGCATGTGTTTTTTAATCAAGTCAATTTCTAGATCATAAAAAACAAAGAAATTTTTCTTACCAATAGCACTATATCATCATTCCTTCCAACTGTGATATTAGCAGAACTTTCAAAAGCCAGCTCTTAACAAAAACAAAATAAAACTACACATAAAAATTCATTCAAATGAGAATTTTCTGCCACGTACTTGTTTGAGTTCTTTTTGAACTGTTTTCAAAATGACTAAGACACTAAAATTCAGAATTTTTTTAATGCACCAATTTTTGTGGATTTTCAAAAGATATACCTTCCGCCATCTGACCGCCACTGAAGAGCTCCTAATATTTGAATAACTCGCATCTAGCTAGTGTATCGAAGTCCCAATTCCACAGTGCATGACGAGCCTTGATGTTATCTAAACAGCAAGCAGCTTATAGGCTATTGTGCTTAACCAAACCCTTCCTTGCATTTACAATGAACCTGATTTTTTTGTGTTGAGTAAGAACAGCAGCACAGGACAAGATGAAGCTATCAGGAATAAAACTCACTAAATCTAATTTTTGTGAAAGTTAACTTTTTTCTACTACTGTATAGTATTAAATCTAGAATAAGAGTCAGATCTCATTTCCTAAAACAGGATGAGTTGGCCTCAACAAGAACAGAAATCCCAAAACTTAAGGTATCTTTGCTTCAAACCTGAGTTTCACACGAGCTGTAACAATATTGTAAGAGTATGTGTGGAGGATTTTCTTTGAGGATATGTATGTGCCTAGAGGATATGTATGTAACAATATTATAACAGTATGTGTGGCGGGTTTTCTTTGAGGACATGTACCTGCCTAAAATTCCAAAGTAGATAATTTTACAAGGTGATTTCATTAATGATCTGCCACTCAAGTAAAACCTCAAGCAAACTATATTCTGAATAAATATTTTTAATTTTTTACTTCAGTTGGTATTTGCCAACTTCAGGGAGACTGGAGTTAAAAGAAATAAAAACATACTATTTAATGTTCACAAAATTAAGAGTTAAAAAGTTCTCAAATGATACGCTTCATAAGTTTGTAAACATGTACTTTTGAAGTCTTAAAAATTAAAACTGCACTAAACTTTTGGGCTACCTTGTATTGTTGAAAAACAAAATGAATCATCCTACTTTATTCTGTAGTTCTAGATTCTTTTTCTGGAGAATTAAACATACCTACTCATGTTAAATAAAGATTTGATAAATACATCTTTCAAGACCACAAAGCAAAAGGTATCATAAAAATCCTAAAAAATAAACAGCACAGCCAGCATTCTGAGTATTATTTCATTGTCAAATGTGTAGCATCCTCAGCAATTAAGATGACCTTCTGCAATTCAAGAACAGTTCTACTGAAATAAAATGTGCAGTAGTCAACTGAAATAAAATGTGCCCTAACAAACATGAAATCTTTACTCACTGTACAACCTTAATTTTAATATCTATACAAATATTTGTGTAAAAAGAACAAAAAAATCTCAATCTCCCAACTGCAGTAACAAAATTGTGAAAAGGGTAAAACTTAACACTCAAGTCAGCTCCTAACAATAAGAATGACATAATATAATTTAGTGAATACATGGAAATTTTACAAGGATACCAGCTAAATTTTAACAAAGCTCTACTCAATACCCATTTTATCACTTCCCATCTTGAACTTTCTCTTATAATACATGCTTTTGTTTCTGTGTTTAGGCTTAAGGAAGACCATTGTATCCAATATACACCAAACCAAAACTGTATTTACATTTGCAAAGTGCAGTCTTTGTATAATTTATTTTTTGTGAGTTACAAAACAATGTGATAGCTTAACAAAATAAGTTATAATTAGGAAAGGTAATGCAATTTTCTGTCTTAGGGTCAATTTAAGAACATTAAGAGTTCTAACTTAACCTGCACTATAGCATATGTGCATACATTTTAATAATTTTTTATTATATACACTATTTAAAAAAAGAAAGAAACCCATTTATTCAGAGAAACTCCATGTGGTAAGACTATCATTACACAACATAATGGCTTTGAGTATTACAGTCAACTGTATAGCATTTAATCAGTACAAACTGGGAGAAGGCACCTTTGAAATGACAAATGGCATCTATGCTTTATTTTCATTATTTTAATTTAAAAAGGAAATGACTAAAATTAATCATTTACATACATCATAACTGTTTGCATAATTAATTAAGTTTGTTTACTTAATATGAGATTTTTTTCATTTATTCAAGTTACTCTGATCTTAACACTTTTATACTTCCCCTTAAATCTTCCTCATGTATTCAACTTTCTAAAACTCCCTACTCAAGGAGAGTTTTCAAAGTACTGTAATTGCTAGATTTATTTCAAAACTTTACTAGTAGACAGGCTCACTGTGGTTAAGACCAGTCCTAAACTGTGAATATTCAAAACTGGCAGAACCAAAAAGGCCTCAAAAGAAAACTGGCACCCACCCCTAAAACAAAAGGCTGAACAGATCTGTAAACTGGTGACATAGCTAGTGTGTCAGGATGGGAAGGGAGGAGACTTCAGTACTCTTTGAATGCTCCTACCATCTATGTGCAATAATATTTTTAAATAGATAAGGAGAGAAAGAAGACAGACTGAGCATATGTACAGAATTCTAATTCTACCACACACGGCCACCTGTGGGCCTGAACCTATGGGAACCTCCAATGGTCTCTATTAAAGCATTCCACTCTGTGCCTGCACAGCACTCTCTCACTGTTATTTTACCCCAGACACAGTAAAGTAGCCATTTGAAGGCTCCCTTAACAAATATATTTCAAGAAAGCTACAGTTGGCTCTTTTTATTTTTTTATTATTTTATTTTTCTATTTCCTCCATATTTTGGCTCCACTGAGGAAAAGTACTAACCAGAGATACAGCATAAGCAACAGCAAATTTTAAATTATTTTATCAAACTAATTCATCTATAAACCTTAAGTGACCATATATGCCATGTTCGTTACTATATTAGGAACAGTAAGAGATATACAACATTATCCCAAAATACAAAAAAAAAAAAAAAACCAGAAAGAAGAGTACAGAACTCAAGAGTCAGCTTTAACTTGTTCTTAAATGTCAACTAACTCCACATGAACTATTTTGCAAGTTCCTTCACCCATCTTGGTTTCAATTTCTCCACTAAAATGAGACGGTTGTAATAAATCACCATTCATTCCAACCATGAAAGTTTTTGACCTCCAGAAGTATTGCCTGTGTATATAGCCAGCTGTTGCACTCTTTCACCATTAGGTGGTGCTCCAACATTGGTAAGAAAGACTGACAGGTTTCACAACTTTGACAAGGCAATCACTGATTTAAGTATGATTAAAGGTAAGAAATTTTATACACTTTTTTTAGTACCAATGCAAATACTAATATGACAAAGTAGGAGCTTCTCATAATAGAACTTCTGTTGCATGTGTCTCGATGGAAAATAAGACATCACAATAAACATAAAACACATGATAATGGGGAGGGGAAGGCAGATATTATTCCCTTCATACAGACTCCCCAAATCACACTCATCTGAAACTAGAATTTAGGGTACAATGTTGTAGAACCAGGGAGGAGGGAAAACAGTAACAGTTAAAGCTCATGATCCTACTGGAGAACAGGATAAGGTAAAGTATGAAGTTATGTGATAAAATTACTTATCTTAACTGCCAACAACAACAACAAAAGCACCTTTATACATTGCTGCTAAGAGTGAATCTGTACTAGCTTTTTGGGAAATCAACTGACGATATACAAAAACTTAAACCTCCTACATACTCTGACCCAACAATCCCAATAAGAAATCACACATGTACCTATACGTGTATGTTATCACAAACCCTTTCTTCAAATTCCTCTCTGCACTGTTAGACTTCTGAAACAGAATATAAAAGTTTTGCACTTTTTTTTTTCCTTTGGGAGTGAGACTGGGTACTTACAAACAAAAAACCTAGTTGAAACAAATGAGAGTATTTTAAACACTCACAGAAGAAACTGTATAGCATGGGCATTTGATACAAAAGAAACTGACAAATCAAGAGTTCTAATAACTATGTAAATAAATCAAATTGTTTGAGCCTAAATCAAATTGTTTAGTAATTCCCAAACTAAAAGTTAGACTTTTAGGGTTAAGGGATTAAATGGTACAAACTATTATGTATAGAGTGAGTTACAAGGATACATTGTACAAAACAGGGAATACAACCAATATTTTATGATAACTATAAATGAAGCCTAATCTTCAAAAATGTGAATCACTATTATTTTACATGTGTAACTTACATAATATTGTACATCAACTATACTTCAATTTTAAAAAGTTACTTTATAGAGGTGCAGTAAAGGTTTTCATTAAGCAATATATACATGAATGTTTCTTCTATTTTAATGCAAATTAGTAACTATTTCTTCTAAACTGTAATGCTGTTAGTCCAAATCCCTAATAGCTTGTTTGACATTTCAATCAGCAATTTAAAAGGTGGTCTTTGAAATCTAGACACATTAATTCTAAGACTCATCTTTCACATTTTAGCATAGTTACAACTGGGATATAGCTTAGGTGTCACTGTTGCAGTTGACAGTTGACCCCAGTGATGCAGCCATCAATGCATGCTCCTAGGACAGTGTTATTGCATTGTCATTTCAGCTGAGTGAAGTGCATTATTGCACTACAATGCTCAGTTTAAGTTGATGATTAAAAGTATTCCAAAAGACTACACTGTAGTTGAATATTAAAACATAAAGTGATCATTTGTGCAGAAAAGTATCAAAATAGAGAAGCAGGGTGGAAAGGAAGGACTAGGATTAGAAAGGGGCGGGGGCAGAGAAGAGTAGAGAGAGAGAAAAAAAAAGAGGGGTGAACAGGAGAACTTTCCAGAGAATTATACTTCTAAATCTTCAGTATGTTAAAGAGTCACACATGGACTACAGATTTGTTCATTTTTCTTATAACAACAAACTCCAAATAATTTTTCTTCATTAACTCAGCAGTTCACTTCAGGATTACTGTATTCTGCTTGTAAGAATATAAAATTTACTCATGATCTATACTACAGTATGGCTCACATTTCGTTCTTCCAAACATTATAAAGACTCAACCACAAAGAAGCACAAAATCACCAGGAAACCATTCTGTACAAAGAGTCCAATCCTGCAAATTTACAGCTATAACTGACAGGCACTTGGATCAGCTTTTTTCAATTATGTGAATGTGGGAAAACCCACTTTACTCTTTTTTCTCCAATTTGAAACCTACCCAAGTTGACTCAGCACGGAAAGCAAGTATAAAGCCCTTATATCTGCATTCAACGAATACTTCAATAATATGGAACTTTAAGTTTCTGTTGGAGAGGATAACGGCCTTACTCAAGGCACAACTATCACAGAAACCTAAACTTCCTCATTTCCTGTGGTCATTCTGTAACCCACTATTCAGGATTAAAGAAAAAAATCAATGTGTTTGGGTACTACTGACTGACATTTGTAGAAGGATTTTTAGTTTACAAAATATTTTAACTGGCATTATCTACTTTCAGTTTTCAATCAATATTGTCTTTGAAAAACTGAAGGAAAATAATCTTCACTTAACTAAGATTAGCATTTTGCACTTTCCCTAGAAGGCCAAGCATGGAATGACTTTATATAGAAAAGCCTTACCAACACATTAAGGGATGTCATGTAGATAGCACCATCCATTTTCCAAAAATTCATCTGAAAGCAACACATACTTGAAATGCATGCTTTCATATGGAAAACAGTGACTAAGTTCCCAAGACAGAGCACAAATGACCTTTTTACCTACCACAATGCAGCTGAATTCTACTTCCTATCATACTAGCCTGGGTCATGGGGCAGGTAGCCAGGTGACCAAGCCTCTACTTCCTCTGCCCACTTCTTAATTATTAATATTTCCCGAGCCTCCACTTCCTCTGCCCACTTCTTAGCCATTAATATTCTCTATGTTTCTGTCAGGGGCAAAGGGTGATACCACTGTCCCATCAACCATGGCAACCACCAATCAGTACTGTCAGCACTGCTCTCTCCCAGACCCACAGAGTCAAACATCTACTGACCACATTTTGCTAACACCAAAAAGGCTTGTTTCATCTTCCAAAAACCTGCTCTCCCACTTGCTGCCATCACTACTAGCTCCCCTCTACCCCTTTAACAGATAAGATAGCCCTTGCCTCAAAAGCCATGCCAGGAATTTGGAAGTCACCCTAGACTCCTACCTATACCACACCTTCTATATCCATCTGGGCTCTGTCTTATCATCTCTGCTTTTCTCATACCCACCTCCCCTATCTGCACAGGCATGCCTCAGCTCGGGTCCAGAGCCTTCTCCGGTCTCCCTCATTCAAACCAATAGAAGAACCAGATAGCATCATTTCTCTTTGTTTAAAATTTCCAGAGCTTGCTATTGTCTGCAGCAGCATTTCCCAATTGATAAAAGTCCCTCCAAAATTTTAAAGGCATTGCCTGCTCATATAAATTGAAGAAAAGTACTGAACTAAACAAGGTGCAGCAGCCTTTTACTAGCAAGTCTTTGGAAAGTTTACAGCACACTGCTACTATGCGTTTGCCCTCCATGGGAAATGGGCAGAAGAGGCCCGACAGGCTCCAAGACAAAGTCCTTCGGAGCCTGGCCTGCCTAGCTGTCAACATCCTCCTCCAGTCAACAGTGATTATTATTCACCTCCTACAAACCTTAATCCAGTCTATACAGAACACAGCTTGCAGTTCCTCTAAGAGCCCTACTGAGTCCTCATTCCATTCCTTTATGTAAGTTGTTCCTTCTGCAAAAAATGCCCTCCCCTACCTAACCTAGTCTGGCTGAAGACCTCCTGCTAGTCCTTCCAGACCATGGTCAACTACCTTCTCTAGGAAGCTCTGATGAATCTCTAAGAAATGAAATTTTTCTCTTATAAAGTATGGAGCGGGCATTGTGGTTCTAGCACGCAAAGAGGCTGGCTCATGTAAGAGTCGAGAGTACATCTGACTGAGTTTCCCTGAAGGGTCTCCCCATCGTCATTTCACCCACTCCCACCCAGGAGCAGCAGGGGTGCTGCTGGCAGCGGTAGATGGAGCTGGCGCTCTGGCAACCCCATGGATCACTCATTCTTTTTGGACTGAAAAGCTTTGTTTCTGTTTTAGAGACAATTTTTCATTATTATGGACACAGAGTCTCCCAACATGTTCATCAATGAACTTAAAACAGGGCCTTTATCCTAGCCAAGTATTAGTATCTTGAAATCTAACCCCAGACCAATTGTTTGATTTAGGGAAAGGCAAATTGAAAACACCAAGATTTTGCCAAAGTACTCTAATATTTCAAAATAAATCTAATAATATTACATTAGCATTCCAGCAAGAATCATTATGGTTGATCACTACTTATTTCATAAAAAATCATTTGTTGGAATGTCATGTCCACACATGCCAAGTACGTGCTACATTCTGGAGATTACAAAGATTACATTTCTAACCTCAAGAAGCCAAATCTAGGTTAGACAAGTAAGCAAACATATCACACAAAGCGGTTGCATACTGCAGTGAAGTATGCATCACGGGAGCACTGAGAGAAGGGAGGGGCACAGGGAGGGAGGACGAGGCGTGAAGGGGACAGAGACGTCTGCAGAGAAGAGCTAGCTCTCCCTTGATCTAAGACCTGATGACCTGAGCGGTGAAGTTCATCAGGCAAACAAGCCGTACAAAGACAGGAAACGAGAGAGGGATGGACTCCAAGTAGAGGAATTACCACATGCACAAGTGCTAAGGTAAGAAATCTGAGAAAACGTCAGGGCATACATGTTGCCTGAACTAGCTGGAGCAGAGGATGGCCTCTGAGGAATGGTTGGAAATGGAGCTTTAAAAGATGGCACAGAATCAAATTATGATGAAAGACCTTGTTTGATAAAGTTATGGATTAACTTGTATGTAATGAAGCTTCTGAACTTCTCTCAACTGAGAGAGACCCAAGGCCATGAGGAGGGGCCCACATTCCCAAAGAATACAATGTGAACGGGGTGCAGTGCAGCAGTTCTGAGTTCCCTTGCTAGACTGTGTACCTCTAAGAAGGCAGAACTCACTTATCAGTGTATACCCAACATTCGGTCCTGTGCTGGGCACCGACAGGATCTAACAAAGTATCCAATAGTTAGATATGCTAACACAAACTCAGGGCTCAACTAAGAAGCCCTAACCCAGCCTCCTTCCTTACTGCCTATAAAATCACAACTCTTATGCACTACAGTAAGTGGTAATTGCCACAACTTTTAAAAGAACACGCAGAAAGGTCACTCGCTATGGGATGCAGAGAAAGGATTTGGGGAAAAAACACATTAGATGCTTTTGAACCTGACAAAACTAAGCAGTTTTTCTATTCTTCTCACTAAAAACTGAACAGAAAATACCTGTGGATTATAACAAGTATATTTTCACATCAAAAGAACTCAGATAAAAATAGATTAAATAAATAAAAATAAGTAAATGACAAATAAATAAAAATAAGTAAATAACAAATAGATAAAATAAAAATCTATTTTAACTAAGAATTTGCTAGATTAGTCTTTCAAGTACTTAAGTGCTACTTAAGCCACCTGCCTGTAGTACTTTACATTTTACTTAGTAAACTGAATTATATTATGATAATTAGCAGTCAAGTAAGAACTCTGGTGCTTGGGGATATAATAAAAATAGTAAGGAAAAAATATTTGGTCCAAGAAGAACCAGTGACTCACATTTTAACGAAATCAATCCAAAGGCCACAGAAGTGAAACAAATGTCAAGCCCTCTTTTTAAAGAAAAGATGAAGACATACTTCACTAACCAGAATTTCTAAATAAGGGAACATAAAGTCCTATTAAGAAAACATAATTAAACATATTTTTAGATTTTATAATGTAGCCAGGGAGAGGAAAAGAAAAGGTAACAGTAATACAGAGGATGGGGGGTGAAGAGTCTGAAGACACACCCAGGAACATCAAGATAAAAATATACATCAAATGTATAAGAGACACATGAAATTAACACTTTTTAGGATGTTGCTACCAAAGACACAAAATCATGGTATTTTTCCTATGAAAAGCCTGAATTAAACAGTATGTCATTATGGCCTGCTACTCTAGTTGAAAAAAGAAATCCTCAATCACAATCCACACACTCTCTCATCACACACACACACAGGGCGGCTTGTTTTGACTATGTTAAATATTATTAAACTAACAATAGTAATTTACCAATTACTGGGCCTCTTACCCTCAGAACTCTCTAGGTTTTATTATCTCCATTCAGCAAATGAAGAAACTAAAAACTACTTAACTATAGAGGTAGTTAAGTGATGAGGCTGGAATTCAAAATCTCTTATATGTATAAGGTTCTGAGATCACATTTTAACCAATATACCATGCCCTCTACTGGGGCATATGACTGTTAAATCTTTAGAGACCATGACATTTCTTTAAAGAATGGGGTCTTCTTACTGTGCTACCCCCAGAGTGATATTAAGTTCAAATACTTTAAGCTTCATGGAAAATATTAACAACTTATAGTTGTTTCAAGATAAAGCAAATCTTGCTCCCAGTAAGGTGACATTCACTCTTAAAAACACTGAAAGTAGCTGAATATCCACCTAAAATTACAAAAAGTACCAACAGTGCCCCAATAATCCCAACTTTATTCCTTAGCCCTTAATTCTGCTAGTGTGTGGTATAAAACACCCAGTATAACCCTAGGGAAATAGATTTTCTTAAACACCTAATTTCTTTCTCTATTATTCACACTGTAGAATCACATCACACGTGGATTTAATTACATCAATCCAATTATCTGTGCTGCAAGAAAAAAGAAAAACACTCTAAATAACGGTGGTAGGATGCTTGCCTTCACATCCTCGTACCAGAGTGCGCAGGCAATGGAGACTGACTCTGCTGTTCCTCCGTCGATCCAAAGTCCAGTCCCCGTGGAGATTACGACTCCAGAAAAAAAGTCACCTGTACTAACAGCTGGGGAAAACACTAGCTTTTGAGAACTGAAAAACAGTACGTTGGTTAACCAGTTTTCAAACTGGTGCCTTCCTAAACCACTTTTTCACGGGTAATTTTGACTACACAGGATTTTACCTTAAATGAGAATTTAAGTCCAAAGCCCCTACACAAAACTGGATTTCACTTTACTCAGGACTTCAGATCAGAAAGAATTAGGATCCAAAACACTTGTCTTTTATATAGCAGAGTAAGCTACTATTTTTCACCCCACTTTACAAGTGGGAAAAAGAGAGCAATAGGATGCTGTAAAGAAGCCACACTAAACACATGTGAGAGCTGTTCCATGACTTACTTTAAAATAAACTAAAAATGTAATAGAAGTCTGTCAAATGATCAAAAGCAATACTTTAAAGCTGGTTCTCAACGGAGAAAAAAAACAAACCCACAAACATCCACCAAGCTTTGAGGTGTACCATTACTACACAGTTCAAACTAAAGACAGGGTGAAAAGAATACCCAACCAACAGAAAGCTTCTCCTTTACCAACATGCGGTCACTTACCTCTCCAGACATCAGTTTCCTTTTCTATAAAAAGAAGGGACTAATCTAAATAACCTTTGACTGTTCAACATTATTATTTTCCAATCTCATACCTCCTTATTTCAATGTCCAACTCATAAATCTTTTGTGAAAAAAATAAGAAAAACTAAGTATGAGTCAATTAATCAAGTGTGCTAAGGTAGAACAGTTCTTCACTTCGCTATCAACAACAGTCAGAAATATTTTTATTTAAAAATTTTGAGAAAGATTATATAGACATCAGCAAGTTTCACATCATGTACTCAGGAAATTCTACTCTAACTCACTGTTCCTGGAAATTTTATTTCTAACCTAACTAATATCTGACTGTCAATGGCTTTTTTTTTCCCAGGGAGGTGGGGGGTTATGGAGGGCGTGGCTTGTGGGATCTTAGTCCCCCAACCAGGGACTGAACCCAGGCCCCTGGCAGTGGAAGCAGAGTCCTAACCACTGGACTGCCAGGCAATTCCCTCAACAGATTATTTAAAAGCAAGATCCATAGCAAGTAAGTGAAAGGGTTAACTAGACAAAAATTTTGATTAAGAGATTGATTACAACTTACTTCACGCATTTCAGGTCACATGCAAAAAAGAGACTTCAAAAAGAGTACTACTCCTTCCTGCATTCTCAGCTCATCCTAGTTTTAGTGGCCTTTGGTGACAGAAGGGGTGAAAGATGCATTTTCACCTGTAACTTCAAAGACACATGCCTCTGGGCAGCTCCATTCTCATAAATCTGCAAGAACTCTTCCCTTGGGGAGACACCTTATGGTACATTAAGTCCTTTTTAAATTTGGACAGTCTCTAAGTTTGTTATTTGAGTTAATGACTTACCATCTCACCTAGCAAAGGCCCCAATACAAGCCTTTGGGTTTAAGTATCATGAGGTCTGGTGTTAGGAAAGTTCTCTCTGGAGAGCTGGTCTATGGAAACTCTTCAGCATTCCTCATCCTTAACTTTCCTCACTCTCAGACATTTGACACCTGGCCAACTCTCCTTTTCCTTCATTCCACTTTTTTCCTTTCTTACTGAAGATCAAAAAGTAATTTCAACTCACCATTGTAATAGTGATCGTTTCTTCCAATTAGCATTTATTCATGACATTTCATATTATCTCTATGTTTAATCTTACTAATACAAATGTTTTTATCTCAATTTTATAATTACTAGTTACCATTAATTTCCCTGTGGCTTCCCTTGTGGCTCAGCTGGTAAAGAATCTGCCTGCAATGTGGGAGACCTGGGTTCGATCCCTGGGTTGGGAAGACCCCCTGGAGAAGGGAAAGGCTACCCACTGCAGTATTCTGGCCTAGAGAATTCCATGGACTGTATAGTCCATGGGGTTGCAAAGAGTCGGACATGACTCAACGACTTTTACTTCACCATTAATTCAACATATTCTACCTTATAAATGATACTGACTTTTCTCCAGATTAAAAAGCTTAGAACCTTTTATTTTTTAACCTGAATGTTAAAATACGTGGCCCAATTCTGATCCTCTCTTATTCCTCTACTCTCAACAAATGAAGATTAAAGACACTATCACACACACACACAAAAAGACGCTACCTATCATTTCCTTGCACATTACCTGGACTAGTTAAATGGGTCAATTAGAATACAGTTTGATAACTACAGATTTACTCTCTCCAACAAACCAGTGGTCTTCATTTCACACAGAAAAACTATGTTCCAAAACCAAAGACTAAATCTCATCAGCTAACTCTTAGATCCAGATTGAACCAGATGAGCTATCTAGCACATTCAGAACACATTCCATCACTGGAACAAACCTGAATATGTACCAAGTAGATCTCAGACATCAGACTGTGTTCCTTTAGCATACCACTGACAGTTGTTTTAAGAATGTTGTTTTCAGTAAGTGATAAGCTGCTAACTCCTATTCAATTTAAGATCCATTCACAAGGTCATCCGCTTAGATTACTCCGTATACCAGTGAACAGAAACCAGCTTTAAATGAACCAAGTAATCAATATCATTACGAAATTGTATTTCTGTCTCCTAAGATTTTAGAAATTACAACCCTCATTGTCATTTACAGGCATGAAGTTCCCATTTCCACCATCACCTAGAGCAGTGGGAAAAGTTACAAAAGAAAGACAGAATTCCACAGGATGCCCCATATCACTCATCACTGTCCATTTCCTAGGACTGCCATCAACTTTAGCAATAAAGTATACTCACATCTTGAAACTTTATATTTACAGTGGTTACAAAACCACCATACTAAACAAGCACAGCCAGAGTCAGTATATAGAATGGAAGGGGCAAAAAAACTATTTACTACGTGCCAGGAAGAGTGCTCTTTCCTTTACATATGCTCTCAGCAGGTCCTCAAAACTGTGATGTAAGTACTAGTATTCTCCTTTGTTAATAAAACAAGAAAGAAAAAGAACAGGGAAGTTAAGCAAAGGAACAGTATGATAATTTTAATAACCAGAGCTACCCCAAATAAAGCTTCCTGGACAAAGAACTCAGCCCTCTTACTACATAATTTGAACACGGAGTCAAAGCAATGACTGTCAACTTTATTTTCAAAAGGAATTGCTACTTAATATTTTTATTATAACTGCACTACTTAGGATTTAAAGTAACCAGGATCAACATTTTTCCTACTCAATTCTCTGATCAAAAACAGGCTTTGTTGTTCTAATGTTCAAAAATCTCACTTAGCTGTCTCACCCTCACCTGATCTAATGGTGGGTAATGCAAAAACAAGGACACTAGCAAAAGTAAACTTGCATGACAGTGATTAATAATAGGCCCACTATTTCAAGCAACTGCCTTTAAAAGGGGTTGCTAAACCATAATGGGATGCTCACAAACTTTTATTTTGGCAACTATAGCCTATTCTGCAAAGCAACAATCCTAAGAATACCACATATATTCCAGTGAAACAAAATTAATACGTGTGCTGAATTTTAAGCAAAGGCAGAGCATTTTTAACTAGGTAATCACCCTTCAAAAGACAATCAAATCAGATTAGCAGCAGTCTTCAGAAAAGTGTTCATTTTGCAATAATCTTAAATGTTCCTGCATTTCTCAAAGATTTAAAAAAATTCTAACTTCCTGACTCAGAGATCCAAAATAGCCATTACATACACAAATGTTCTACTCATTTAGTTTGGAATCATGTGCAGGAAACCTAGGTTTGTGTTTCTAGGTTTACAACCCCATACCCATTCATTTTGCACTAATATAACCACTAAATATAGCTCTAAAACACTGATGATTAAAAGTAGTTAATTATGTGAGTGATTCATACCTCCTATGTCCAGACACCAAGATCCAAGGATGTTTCTTTCAGATCTATGGGAAAAGGAATGATAAACACCTGTTACAAAAGCTTTCCAAATTCGGAAGCTCTGAATTTTTGTCAATCCCCAATCACTGGTGGTGCTGGAGAAGACTCTTGAAAGTCCCTTGGACAGCAAGGAGATCAAACCAGTCAATCCTAAAAGAAATCAACCCTGAATACTCATTGGAAGGACCGATGCTGAAGAAGCTCCAATAGTTTGGTCACCTGATGCGAAGAGCCGACTCATTGGGAAAGATCCTGACGCTGGGATAGAAGGCAGAAGAAGAGGGCGACAGAGGATGAGATGGTTGGATGGCATCACCCGTTCAATGGACATGAATTTGGGCAAACTCCGAGACGGTGAGGGACACGGAGGCCTGGAGTGCCACAGTCCATGGGGTCGCAAAGAATCGGACACGACTTGATGACCAAACAACAACAAAATCAGATTCCCTGGGCTCCCCACGCCCGCAAAAGGAAAAGAAAAAAACCAGGTCACACATCCATCAGAACCTAACTTTTCGGAAGACGTGGGGAGAAGGAAAAGCTATAAAGAGAGCGGCCACTGGAGGAAAGGGCCCTAGGTGTTTCTAGAGTCGAAGTGAGAGGCCTTTGGCAAGTTAAGTCACTTTTCCCCTCTGGGCCTCACTCGGCTTAATGCGGTGACTGGCAAGGCTATTACTCCGTGATTCCTCAGTAAGCACCCAAGCAAACCCATCAAGCTCCCTGCCAATACTGCTACCTTCGATCTCACCATCTCCATGACTTTCTAAAAGCGCTGGACCACCTCACCATCTCACTCTCAAATCCCAACACACTTGCCTCCCCAACTAGCGACGTTTCCTATCCAGGCCTTCACACCCACAACGTGAAGCCCTTCTTCTCGCCGCACCTGTCCCAGACAATCAACAGTCTTAGCGCTCCCCTCCTCACCCTACACACACCTTTCCCGAAAAATGATGCCCAATTCCGGCCCAAGGAGGCCGACCTGGTGCCCGCCACCCCCAACAATACCACTGACCTCTTCCAACCTCCCACATCACCACCACCACCCGCTCCACGCCCCGTTCACCCTGCCCTCCGCCGTGACGGGGAAGCTGGAGCCACTCACCTGGCGCCCCGGCGCCGTCTCCCGGGCGGCCTCCCGTCCGGAGCTGCCAAAGAGCCGTGTGGGGCCGGGGCCGGGTTCGCCGCTGTAGCCGCCGCCGCTTCACCTCAGCCCAGCCCCATCGCCCTCGGCCGGCGCCGGCGGCCGCGGGTCGCTCGAGCTCGAGGAGCCGCCGCCGCCGCGCGCTGCGGCTCCGGGTGAGGGGAGGGAGGCGCCGCGGCGGGGCCCGGGCCGAGCCGGGCGCTGGGACGTCCGCGCTCTCCTCCTCTGCGCCCGCGGCGGCTGCCTGCAGCCGCAACAGGGCGAGAACAAGGGCGGGCGACAGGGGGAGATAGGCAGGGGAGGGGGGCGTTCTGCACTCCGAAAC
>NW_011494604.1:6711428-6730412 GCF_000754665.1 Bison bison bison | reverse complement strand
GCCAGGAGAGCGCGCGCTGCTAGCTCTGGACTCCCGCGCCGGATGTGAGGTCACGTGCTTGCCTCATCCAGCGCGGAGGGCGGAGGGGCGCAGAGGGTACGCCGGGAGGGGCGGGGCCTGAGTGGGCGGGGGCGATGGCCAGGCCCCGCCCACATCTTCCCCTTCAGTCCCCTTTCCCCAGGCCGGAGCAGAAGAGAAAGAGGGAGTAAGAACGCTGGTGAGGAGCTGTGTGTTGGGTAGGTTACTAACGCAGGACGGCATTTTTTTTTTTTTGGCGGGAGGAGGTGATATTTGCCATCTTGGCCGCCGTGCAAAGACCAGTTTACAGTCCAAATCCTCATTTTATGAACAGGGAAACCGAGTTGTAGTGAGGGGCCTAGCCTGACTTGCCCAGAGTCAAGGTCACAGAGGTAGCTTGTACAAGAATGATGGAGAGGAGGTCAGATCCTGGCTCGGCTCGCGGTTCCTTAACATTACACTCCCCCTTGCAGAAACCAAAAACTATAGATCGCATTTAACAACCGACTCAGCGGTGCCCAGCCTTGCGAGGAGGACTGGAAGGCGTACCCAAGAGAAAGCTCCCACGCGCCCACTACACCTCCTCCAGGGATAGGGATTTTCTTCCGACAGCGCTGGATGCAAATTAAATACTTCCCCTAGCAGAAGATTTATCTCGGGGTACAGAGATGAACAAATCTTCCGGCCGCGTGAGCAAATCGCAGATTCGATTTTCGCGGCGTCCCTTGGGCGACCCGCACAAGGAGCGCACTCAGCCACCTGCTGCCTCGGGCTCCGGCCATCTTTTCGCCCTAAGACTCTCGCCCGTGCCCTTTAGGCCCCGCCATCACTGTTAGTGTCATTCACCTCGCGGCCAACAGAACTCCCATCTGCAGGGGCGGAAGTACGGAAGAGGCTCCGGACCTCTGGTGCACCGCCCTTGGGAGCTGTCAGGCTCTGGTTCCTGGCACATGATCCTACAAGTTGGGGGTTGCTACCCTTGATCCACGACACGTGGTGACACCTCATCTGAGACAGCACACACCCATGACATCGATGTCGCCTCACCAGGAGCCAGGAACACGCTCCTGGGCCTCTATGTCACCTGGAGCGGGACAGTTTACGCGCACTTCCTCGTACCGCGTCGTGTGGCGCACACTGTACCCAGATGGATCTGTAGCCCTCTCTCTAGCCCATGGGATCAGTCTCACTGTCTGTTTCCTCCCTCAAATGAGTAAATGAGATAAGGAGTGTGGTCGTTGTTGGGCAAACTATAAGAAGCTGTCTTGGTGGGGTTGAGCCCATAAAGCTTCCTTCCTCACCTCTCACTGCTACTTGGATCCTCGCTGTTTTCCCTCGGCCATTAAACAAGCTTAGCTCCTAAAAACAAAACTATGGCGCCCAACCTCCGCTCCAAGTACCCTCTCCAGTTAGCTTCCAAGGGCTCCACTCCCTCTCATGACCTCTTAAACAGTGGTCTCTCTGCTGTCTCCACTTCCTCATTTCTCCTCACTGGGCATTCCAGCTTCCCCTCTTCTCCCCAACACACACCCTTCCTCATCCTGCTTGGGTAAGAGAACCCCTGAGTTTCATTCTCCCAAATCTTAGTAGGCATTCTGCAGGCATTCTCTTTCTGGGTCTCTCTGTTACATTTGACAATTCAGATGACCCCCACCTTCTGGAATCTCAACATTCTCTTGGTTTGCGGAAGAGTATACTCTTCCAGTTCTCACATCTCAGTAAATAAGACCTCTGCCTCCTTGGGCGGCATCCTTAAGTGCCACTAATTGTGAGTCTCCACCTTATATGCAAGACTCCAAACCCACAGTTCTTCTCATTCTACTCTTAGGAGATCACCTCCAACCTCACGTTGCAATTACCCAATCAGCAGTTGCAGCCCAGACCTCTTCCACAAGAGTTAGACCCAAATATCCAACTGCCTGCCAGGAAGCTCTAGATATCATAGGGGTGCCTCAAACTCAGCTTGTCCAAAACTAAACTTGCCCTCTGCCTTCAAAGCAGCCCTTCCCTCAGCTGTTGGCACCAGCATCCACAGCCATCAGAATTAGAAAGTTGAGAATGAATGTGAGTGTTTTTATTTTATTTTGGCCTTGCAGCAGGGCATGTGGCCTGACCAGGGATGGAACCTGCCCACCCATCCTGCTTCTTCCCCCTGCAGTGGAAGGCAAAGTCTTACCCACTGAACCATTAGAAAAGTCCAAGTGTGAGTCATTATTGATTCAGCCCCTTGTCTTATCCAATCATCTAGTCATTTCTATTTCACCTCCTTAATAAGCCTCAAATCTCTACCTCCATTTCCACTGGCAAACATTCCAGTCATCCTTTCCAACCTGAACTATTACAGTAGCCTCCTAACAATCTCTTCAGACAAATTCATCCTCCACTCAGCCTCCAGAGTGAACTATCTAAAACACAAACGTATCTAAAAGTCAAGTGGGCCCTATTAGAAAGCATCACTACGAACAAAGCTAGTGGAGGTGATGGAATTCCAGTTGAGCTCTTTCAAATCCTGAAAGATGATGCTGTGAAAGTGCTGCACTCAATATGTCAGCAAATTTGGAAAACTCAGCAGTGGCCACAGGACTGGAAAAGGTCAGTTTTCATTCCAATCCCAAAGAAAGGCAATGCCAAAGAATGCTCAAACTACCACACAATTGCACTCATCTCACACGCTAGTAAAGTAATGCTCAAAATTCTGCAAGCCAGGCTTCAGCAATACGTGAACCGTGAACTTCCTGATTCAAGCTGGTTTTAGAAAAGGCAGAGGAACCAGAGATCAAATTGTCAACATCCGCTGGATCATGGAAAAAGCAAGAGAGTTCCAGAAAAACATCTATTTCTACTTTATTGACTATGCCAAAGCCTTTGACTGTGTGGATCACAATAAACTGTGGAAAATTCTGAAAGAGATGGGAATACCAGATCACTTGACCTGGCTCTTGAGAAATCTGTATGCAAGTCAGGAAGCAACAGTTAGAACTGGACATGGAACAACAGACTGATTCCAAATAGGAAAAGGAGTACGTCAAGGCTGTATATTATCACCCTGCTTATTTAACTTATATGCAGAGTACATCATGAGAAACGCTGGGCTGGAAGAAGCACAAGCTGGAATCAAGATTGCCGGGAGAAATATCAATAACCTCAGATATGCAGATGACACCACCCTTATGGCAGAAAGTGAAGAGGAACTCAAAAGCCTCTTGATGAAAGTGAAAGTGGAGAGTGAAAAAGTTGGCTTAAAGCTCAACATTCAGAAAACAAAGATCATGGCATCCGGTCCCATCACTTCATGGAAAATAGATGGAGAAACAGTGGAAACAGTGTCAAACTTTATTTTTTGGGGCTCCAAAATCACTGCAAATGGTGACTGCAGCCATGAAATTAAAGCTTACTCCTTGGAAGGAAAGTTATGACCAATCTAGATAGCATATTCAAAAGCAGAGACATTACTTTGCCAAAAAAGGTCCGTCTAGTCAAGGCTATGGTTTTTCCTGTGGTCATGTATGGATGTGAGAGTTGGACTGTGAAGGAGGCTGAGTGCCGAAGAATTGATGCTTTTGAACTGTGGTGTTGGAGAAGACTCTTGAGCGTCTTTTGGACTGCAAGGAGATCCAACCAGTCCATTCTGAAGGAGATCAGCCCTGGGATTTCTTTGGCAGAAATGATGCTAAAGCTGAAACTCCAATACTTTGGCCACCTGATGCGAAGAGTTGACTCATTGGAAAAGACTCTGATGCTGGGAGGGATTGAGGGCAGGAGGAGAAGGGGATGAAAGAAGATGAGATGGCTGGATGGCATCACTGATTCGATGGACGTGAGTCTGAGTGAACTCCGGGAGTTGGTGATGGACAGGGAGGCCTGGCGTGCTGCGATTCATGGGATCGCAAAGAGTTGGACACGACTGAGAAACTGAACTGAACTGATCTAAAATCCTGCAGGAGTTCCCCCTGGTGTCTTGCTGTTACATGTATCTCCAAGGAACGCAACAGGAACTTGTCAATGCACTCTTGCCTTTAAAAGACCACAGAGAGGTCCAAACTTCAAGAAACAGCCAACATCCCCAAAATAAGGCAACACATGGCCAAACAAGAAAAAGCTATAGGAAGAAAAAGGGCAATTGAATATTTCAAACAGTTTTCTGTTACAGATGTTCTGGGTAGGAAAGAAGAGAATTTGGACACTGATGGGAGGAGCTCCTGAGTCACTGGGAAAAGCTTGAGCATGTTTATAGGTTAAGGGGAAAGATAAGCTAGAAAAGGAGAAGCCAAAGATGAAGGGAAAGGGAGTGGAGTGAAGCTTGAAAAGTTCTGGAAGGCTGGCTGGTTCTTGGCCCAAGATAATTCTGGGCCTGGACTTCTGTTCATGCTGAGCCCAGCCCTTCCCTCCTCTAATCCTACTCATTCCTTGAGACCCAACCTCCAATTACAACTCCAAATAAGTAACAGTCCTCCATGTGTGCATGTGCTTAGTCACTCAGTCATTTGGTAAGCTCTCACTTCACTTTCCACCCTTATTCTCGATTGTCTTCCCCTCTTACATCATCTTACCTTTCTAGTTCATTGAAAAAAAAAAATTGTAGACCATCAAGAGGGAACACCCACAAATCTATGCATTAACCCACACCGGCATGGAGTATCTCCTTCACTCACCTTTTTGCCGAGGGGCAGACAGTGCCTCCTTCCAAGAGCTCTAACCCTTTGTAAGTATAGTCCTGGGCCTCCCAAAGGTCACTGCTATTGCCAGCTCCAGTGGATACTTTTTAGTCTTTATCTCTCAGCCCTCTCAGCAACTTTATCTCCCATTCTTGAAACACTTTTATCTGGGTGTCTCTTTCCTATTTCCTCATCCCTCTTTGTGTGTATCATTTCAGACTCTTGTGGCTACTGCCTCTGTCTCACCTCTAAACGGTGCTGCTCCCCAAGGCTGAATGCAGAGCCCATTTTTCTGTTTGTACAGTCTGTGTGGATGTGTTGTTGGATTTTGGTCTTTGCTTTGGTTTGCTTTGGTTTTGTCATCTATGGACCTTACAAAACTTGTGGATGGGCTTCGGGAGGTCTATAAGTTCCTTAAACTTGAATGAAAACAAATACTTTTAAAGGAAGAAGTATAGCTTCTATCAGCTTTTCAAAGTCATCTGGAACCCCCCAAAAGGATAAGAGCACTTATCTATATTTGCTCCCCCAAATGATATCAATCACCATGGTGATAGCTATCATCTGTATGTACATTTATAACATAATGATATATATATGTATCTGTAGCCCAGGTCTCACTTCAGAATCCCTGGGCCGTATGTCCATGAGCCATATGTCACATAATTCCTCAGTAGTACCTCATCAATTCACTCATCCAAAACTCAACTCTTGCCCGTCTTCCCCAAACCAGACATTCACCTAGGCTTTCTGGTCTGGTGGCGCTGTTACCTAACCAGCTCCACAAACCAGAAACCTAGGGGTCAGTCTTTCCAATTCATTCTCAAATCCACTACAAATCCTTTCATATCTCACCATCTCTACTTCCACTAGAATAATTCAAGCCACCTGCATCTCTCACCTGGAACTACTGCCTTACCCTCCAACTGATTTTTCGAATTTCATCCTTGTTGTTGTTCAGTTGCCAAGTTGTGTCTCTTTGTGACTCCATGGACTGCAGCGTGCCAAGCTTCCCTGTCTTCCACTATCTCCCACAGTTTGCTCAAATTTATGTCCCTGAGGTCTATGATGCTATCTAACCATCTCATCTTCTGCCATCCTCTTCTCCTTCTGCCTTCAGTCTTTCCCAGTGTCAGGGTCTTTTCCAATGAGTTGGCTCTTCACATCAGGAAAGCCTGCCCTCCCAGAAACCATTTCA
The DNA here is from genome assembly GCF_000754665.1 of Bison bison bison. NCBI lineage: Eukaryota > Metazoa > Chordata > Mammalia > Artiodactyla > Bovidae > Bison > Bison bison. The sequence goes on along the minus strand of NW_011494604.1, from coordinate 6,724,541 downwards.
TCCTTACCCATTTCCAATCCCATTCTTACACGACAGCAAAGTGAATTACTATGTGTGACTTGGAGCATAGCTTCTGATAAACATTTTCAATTGCTCCTTATTTCACTGAAAATAAAATGTGAACGTCTTTGACCTATAAAGTCCAGTGTTGGATGTGGCCTGCCCAACATTACACCTTTCCTGGCACTCCTGTCTTTCACCTTCCTCCCAGCCTAGATCTTTCCCCACTTCACCTCATTCTAATCACAAGCCTTCTTTCAGTTCTTCAAACAGATTGCACTTTCCTGCCCTCAGGGGCTTTGCACAACCATTTGTTTCTCTCTTTCCCTTGTTTCCTTGCTTGGCTAACCCTCGCAAATTCAGCTCTTGGCTTAAATATGTGTACATCAGTTCTTGATAAAGGCCTTCCCTAACTATTCGTTCTTTCCTTTATTTTCTGATGCCCTCCATTTATTTTCTTTATAACCATCATCCCAATTTTATTTACCTGTGAGTTTATGTATGTATTTAACACTATCTCCCCCACCAGATTTCAACTCTGTAAAGATGAGGACTTATTACGGTGCCAGAATTTTTCTAGAAGGGGCTTAAAAGTAGTAGTCTTTTTGAGAGAGGAAATGGTTTGTCTTGAGGCTATGTTTGCATGGCACTTTACATAAGACTGAAAAAGTTATCAGTTATCCATGTTTATAAAGGGCAAAGGAGTTTTGGAATTAAGGGGAAGGGACACCGAAAGCATTTCCCCTGCCCTCCCAAGAAGCCATCTCTTCATGCTGCTGAGTTGGTTTGGTTTATCGCTACAGATCTAGCACTAGATGAAGCCTTGCATGGCCTTCCCAGGTGGCACTCATGCTGCTGCTAAGTTGCTTCAGTGGTGTCTGACTTTGGCGACCCTATGGACCATAGCCCGCCCGGCTCCTCTGTCCATGGGATTCTCCAGACAAGAATACTAAAGTGGGTTTCCATGCCCTCCTCCAGGGGATCTTCCCAACCAAGGGATTGATTACCACCTGATACTAGTGGTAAAGAACCTGCCTGCCAATGCCAGAGACATAAGAGACAGGTTCAATCCCTGAGTTGGAAAGATCCCCTGGAGGAGGCCATGGCAACCCACTCCAGTATTCTTGCCTGGAGAATCCACTGACAGAGGCGTCTGGCAGGCTATGGTCCATAGGGTTGCAGAGAGTCGAACACGACTGAAGCGACTGAGCGCCCACTCGTGAAGCCTGACATATGGTAGACTGTCAAATGTTTGTTGTCAAATGTGAATGAATGAATTTACAGTCTCAAACACCATCTCTGTTAAATGCCTTTCCTGACTCTCAGGCTAAGGATACCTATTCTGTTCATCTTTTCCACTACATTTACAATCTTGAATGAGTACCTTGTTTGGTGTCTGTCTTCCATTAGTCTATGTTGCATTCATGTTTTTGCTTTTACAATTCTAACTACTTTCATATGGTATTTGATCATTATAGCAATACCAACACTAAAAGCTGTAGCTACTAATATCTATATTTTTTATAGATGAAGAAATGGAGGTAGCTTTATATGTATCATTTCATTTAATCATTGGAATAATTCAGGAAGTAGGTACTATCATCATCTCAATGTTTGCAGATGAAACTGAGGAAAGCTTAAAATTTCATTTTACAGAGTAGGAAAAGATACTATTAATAAGTAACTCTCTTAAAGTCACAGAGCTAATAAACAACACACAGCCTGCATTCAACATAGGAAGCTTGGCTCCAGGGTCAAACTTTTGATCAGTAAAACCAAATGAAGCTGTAGGGATCCAGCCTCTGGGATCCAAACCCTTTGGATTATCTGTTGAAGCACCCAGACCCTGACTTTTCATGAGCAGATACCCAACTCATCCATCCTTAGCACCTAGATCAGATCAGATCAGTCGCTCAGTTGTGTCCAACTCTTTGCGACCCCATGAATTGCAGCACGCCAGGCCTCCCTGTCCATCACCAACTCCCAGAGTTCACTCAGACCATGTCCATTGAGTCAGTGAAGCCATCCAGCCATCTCATCCTCTGTTGTCCTCTTCTCCTCTTGCCCCCAATCCCTCCCAGCATCAGAGTCTTTTCCAATGAGTTAACTCTTCACATGAGGTGGCCAAAGTACTGGAGTTTCAGCTTTAGCATCATTCCTTCCAAAGAAATCCCAGGGCTGATCTCCTTCAGAATGGACTGGTTGGATCTCCTTGCAGTCCAAGGGAGGCTCAAGAGTCTTCTCCAACACCACAGTTCAAAAGCATCAATTCTTCAGCGCTCAGCCTTCTTCACAGTCCAACTCTCACATCCATACATGACCACAGGAAAAACCATAGCCTTGACTAGACGAACCTTTGTTGGCAAAGTAATGCTTTGAATTACTTTGAAATTACTTTGAAAGTAATTCTGCTTTTGAATATGCTATCTAGGTTGGTCATAACTTTCCTTCCAAGGAGTAAGCATCTTTTAATTTCATGGCTGCAGTCACCATCTGCAGTGATTTTAGAGCCCCCAAAATAAAGTCTGACACTGTTTCCACTGTTTCCCCATCTATTTCCCATGAACTGATGGGACGGATGCCATGATCTTCGTTTTCTGAATGTTGAGCTTTAAGCCAACTTTTTCACTCTCCACTTTCACTTTCATCAAGAGGCTTTTTCGTTCCTCTTCACTTTCTGCCATGAGGGTGGTGTCATCTGCATATCTGAGGTTATTGATATTTCTCCCGGCAATCTTGATTCCAGCTTGTGTTTCTTCCAGCCCAGCTTTTGTCATGATGTACTCTGCATATAAGTTAAATAAGCAGGGTGACAATATACAGCCTTGACGAACTCCTTTTCCTATTTGGAACCAGTCTGTTGTTCCATGTCCAGTTCTAACTGTTGCTTCCTGACCTGCATACAGATTTCTCAAAAGCTAGGTCAAGTGGTCCGGTATTCCCATCTCTTTCAGAATTTTCCACAGTTTATTGTGATCCACACAGTCAAAGGCTTTCGCATAGTCAATAAAGCAGAAATAGATGTTTTTCTGGAACTCTCTCGCTTTTTCCATCATCCAGCGGATGTTGGCAATTTGATCTCTGGTTCCTCTGCCTTTTCTAAAACCAGCTTGAACATGAGGAAGTTCACGGTTCACATATTGCTGAAGCCTGGCTTGGAGAATTTTGAGCATTACTAGCGTGTGAGATGAGTGCAATTGTGCGGTAGTTTGAGCATTCTTTGGCATTGCCTTTCTTTGGGATTGGAATGAAAACTGACCTTTTCCAGTCCTGTGGCCACTGCTGGGTTCTCCAAATTTGCTGGCATACTGAGTGCAGCACTTTCACAGCATCATCTTTCAGGATTTGAAATAGCTCAACTGGAATTCTATCACCTCCACTAGCTTTGTTCGTAGTGATGCTTTCTAAGGCCCACTTGACTTCACATTCCAGGATGTCTGGCTCTAGGTCAGTGATCACACCATCGTGATTATCTGGGTCGTGAAGATCTTTTTTGTACAGTTCTTCTGTGTATCCTGCCACCTCTTCTTAATATCTTCTGCTTCTGTTAGGTCCATACCATTTTTGTCCTTTATCGAGCCCATCTTTGCATGAAATGTTCCTTTGGTATCTCTGATTTTCTTGAAGATATCTCTAGTCTTTCCCATTCTGTTGTTTTCCTCTATTTCTTTGCATTGATCGCTGAAGAAGGCTTTCTTATCTCTTCTTGCTATTCTTTGGAAATCTGTATTCAGATGATTATATCTTTCCTTTTCTCCTTTGCTTTTTGCTTCTCTTCTTTTCACAGCTATTTGTAAGGTATTAGCACCTATGTAGGACCCAGTTCATGATGGTACTCAGTAAGAAATATACTAAGTAAATGAATAACAAATTTTCAATGATTTTCACAATCACAATGCAAACTAACAATGAAATGACTAAGCTTCCCAGTTTTATAGAGAAGAAAAGTGAGGTTCACAAGTTCATAAGAGGAAGCGATTTGGCTTACTGGCCTTCTGGCTAATTCCAGCCTCTTTGGGATTTCTGCTGCTGCTTCCACAAAAGGCTAGAGGATGGTTTTGAGGAAGGGCTACACCTTAGGAAAAACTAAAAAAGAAAAACAATTGCAAAAATGCCATAGCACTCATTGCCTTTCCTATGAAAACTGACCATTAAAGTACTTTATGGTGTTCATCTAACAAGCTCTCTATTCCCTTTAGTTCCTCCTAAGTCATTTTGTTCCTATTTAGCTTGAACCACACATGCCTCTGTGTTTGTGTGTGTGTGTGTGTGTGTTGGAACAAGAAGAGAAGGAGAGCTGTGAGTCAGATGTCTAGAAATCAGGGTCCAGAGGCCACCACAGACTCGTTTCTGTTGCTAAGCAAAGCATGTAATCTTTTCTGTCTCTGCCACAAGACAGAAAGCCAGGGATCTGCATTCTTCTCAGGCCACGGTGCCCTGGGATATGGTGGGTCACGTGCCACTGAATGTAGTTTTCAAACTCGCTGTTCAGACCATATGACCCATACCTGGAGGAGTGCTCACTGCTGGCATGTAGCCCATCATGTGCTAGTGAACCAGTACCCCTGGAGGAAAAAAGCCCTGATTTGTGGCACCTGCCAATTTCGTGGTGTCAGTATTCCCACCACAGCCATATTCCAGCTATCAACAGTAAACACAGCTCACAAAATTCCTGAAAATGTAGCAATCTGCTCTAATGAGCCAACACAAATCAGTGCCAGCACACTACTGCTTATAGTACCTCCTTGCATGGATAGGGAGAGGAGAAATACAAGCTAAGCTGTTCCTGGGAATTTCCCTGTGTTTAGATATAATGATTTCACCTCTGAGGACAAAAAAGAGCAATGGTACTGGAGATGGGAAAACTAGGTTCTAATCTTAACCTTCTTAGAAGTAACATATTTATTTCTTAAAATTTAAATTTTAATAGGAATATTATTACCTACTTCACAGGATGGTTGGTTATCTAACAAACACTTATAAAGCACTTGGTTATCTAATGAACACTTATAAAGCACTTACTATCAGCTAAGCACTATTTAATCCCTTACATTTACTTATTTCATCTTCATAACAACAGTTTATAATCAAAGCTATGGTCTTTTCAGTAGTCATGTATGGATGTGAGAATTGGACCATAAAGAAGGCTGAGCACCAAAGAATTGATGCTTTTGAACTGTGGTGTTGGAGAAGACTCTTGAGAGTCCCTTGGACAGCAAGGAGATCAATCAATCCTAAAGGAAATCAACCCTGAATATTCATTGAAAGGACTGATATTGAAGCTGAAGGTCCAATACTTTGGCCACTTGTTGCAAAGAGCTGACTCACTGGAAAAGACCCTGAAGCTGGGAAAGATAGAAGACGAAAGAAAAGAAGAGGGCAACAAAAGATAAGATGATTAGATAGCACCACCAACTCAGTGGACATAAATTTGAACAAACTCTGGGAGATAGTGAAGGACAGGAAAGCCTGGCCTGCTGCAGTCCATGGGGTCACAAAGAGGTGAACACAACTTAGCGACTGAACAAAAACAACTATTATCAACTGAGAGATGTGAAAGACCAAGGCACAGAGAAGTTAACTAAGTTCTCTAAGGTCACACAACTAGCAGTGGTGCCAGGATTTGAACCTGGCTCCAAAGTCTGTGCTCTTACACTTTAGGGCCCCAAAGCAAAGCAGCTGCCTGATTTTATAAACAGAGTTTTATTGGAACACAACCATGTCTGTTTATTTACATAAATAAGCATGTTTGTTTATGTAAATTTATATAAATAAACATAAATCTGCTTTTGTGTTACAACAGCAGAATTGAGTAGTTGTGACAGAGACCATATGACCACAAAGCCCAAAATATTTATAATATCTGGCCCTTTACTGAAAAGGTTGGCTGATCCCTGCTCTATGGTATCCTGCCTATTTATATGGGGAGAGACAATGATTTTCATTAAGAACCTAGTAACTCCTAAGATCAAACTGGTTCTGAAATTGTTTTCTGAGCCAGTAAGACAAGTGAAAAATAATGTCAGGTTTGTAATTGTACCTGTCATTTGTACCGTAACAGTAAGGTGTAAACTTCAGTAACAAATGAGCCATGGTAACAATTTAGAAATATATACCTGATGTCATGGGATCCCAACCTCACAGAACTGGAATTAATTCAGAAATTGTTCATCGCAACCTTGACTCTCCACCTTGAACTATCATATTGGGTTTCTGAAGTTAATGCCGTGAATCCTCCATGATCATCCTTCAAGCCCTCCATGATGATTCCCAATATGTGTACAACAGAGCAAAGTCACCTCCTTTATGGGGCTCAGGTGCCAGGCTCACACCTGTCATTCTGTCCCCAAGGCAGCTCCTCCACGTGGCTGTTTCAGATGCCAAGCAGAGAAACTCCTGAACGCCTGTCATTCACTGGCCTCTTGGACAGTCGTTAAAAACTTCCCCTGCCTTTGCAACTACTTCCTGTGAGCCTCTCAGGGACTACTAGTCACTCGTGACCTGTTTTCAGAGCTGATAGTTCTGGCTTCCAAAGCGAATGAGGAACAAGTGCAGCTACAGGTGATTGTTTCCTTTATGCTCCAGGCTGCAGAAAAGAATTGCTCAGTGAAGGTGAAAGGACCAGCATAGGTCAGCTGGGTGGGAATGATTGCCTCACTCAAGTCAATAGATTTTCATCCTGCTATAAACTATGGGTTCATAACTCAAGATCACTAGGAGGCTGTTTATTATCGTCTGTTTGCTGAAGACAGTTGCTTCTTTATAGTTATAAAGAAAAAGAACCCTTTTTGTTTTGTTTGCTTTTCTTGTTTTTCTTCTTTTCTCAAAAGAAAAAATACCTCTACCAAACTGGCAAATTAAGACAATACTGTGCTGATTGACCTACTGTATGGAAGTCCCATTACCAAAGAATTTCTTTCAGGAACATTTCAAAAGTAAGTTGATCCAAAAGACAACTCCACCATGAGGTTACCTGAAACCTAATCCAGGCTAGAAAGCAGAGTCCAAACAGCTCAAGGTTTTGCAAATTCCACAGCAGCTGCAGGCACAAAATGAAATAAAACAAGGCGTTAAGGTGGAGAACATCAGAAACATCTCACTATTTCCTTATTGTTTTTTGACACTGGACTCTTTAAATATAAATTGTTTACATCGCTCACAAAGAACACCAAAGTGAAACCTCTTGGAGTTTTACTAACAATTCCGTTTATAATTTTTTAACCTTATATGATTTCTTTAGGATACCTTTAAATACATTTATGAACTTAGTTTCATTTTTAAAATATAAATGAAGTCTCAGGACCTTAAAGATCTCAAATATTCCTTCAAGGGAATATTCCTTTGGGTGTCTGAAACACTTGATTTTATCTCTCCATTAGAAATTGTGTGTTCCTACAATTAAAATTCATGCTCAGTCTCACTCTCCTTCATACCAATTCAAATATTCACAGACTTATTGCAAGCTCCAAAAGAGAAGGTACAGTCATATTCACCTTTTTATCCCCCACATGTGACTATAGTAGCAGGTAGTAAATATTGTTATTGTTGCTATGTAACCTTCATGAAGACAAACTTTCTCTATTTTGTTCATTCCTATAACCCCAGCAACTAGAACAATAAACGCTGGGTCGTAGCCTCTCAATAGAGTTTGAATAGATTAGCCTACAGCCTTAATAAATGTAGTAGAAGGAGTTTTAGAATTTTTAACTTTTTAAAAGTTTTATTCAATCCGGCCCTCCTTGTAAAAGTCAGTGATCAATCAGAGAAGTAGAATCAGTAGAAGATATCTGTTAAGAGATTTACTGCAAAGAATTGGCCTACACGATCGTGGGGATTGACTAGACAAGGCTGAAATCCGTAGGACAGATCATCAGTAAAGGTAGGCTGGAACACTCAGGTGGATTTCTTCTTCTCTAGACAAGAGTCAGCCCTGTTCTTAGGACCTTTCAACTGATTCAACCAGTTGATCATCTTCGATAACCTCCCTACTGAAAGTCAACAAAGGACTTTAATCATATCTACAAAATACCTTTGTAGCAATACCTTGATCTATGCTTGACTGAGTATCTGGGGACTCTAGTCAAATTGACACATTAAAAAAGACCAGCATATCCATCAAATTCCTATTTTGGAACTTTGAAAGTGACTCTTTCCATTTATGTATTTATTTCTTTATCTTATTTTGTGTAAGAAGGAATAATCCTATATGTATCAAGTTTCTTTAGAAATGTTCACATCATCTGCTCAAGATGTTTCAATAATAGAAACCTAATAACAAATTAGCTGGGTAAATTAAAGGACCAGCATGCCCTTGCAAAGACATTTCTCCTCTATTAACTCATATAAGAATTTGAAACAGAGAAAATGCTTACATAGAGATGGTCACTCAGACATCATTCATAATGGAGAAAAATGGTGGAAGAGAAAACCTAAAGATAGTAAAATTGGAATGTAATTTATAGAACATCCACATGATGGAATATTATGTAAACATTTAATAGTATATTTACAAGATAAAATAATAAAGATTAAAATGACAATAAATTGAATAGAGAATAAGAAATCATTACAGAAAACTGATGTCCCAAAACTTAATTCTTGGAAAAACTTGACAACATTGACAAATCTTTATCTAGATAATTAAGAATATTTTTGAATATTTTGATAATTTGAGAATCAAGAATATCAAGAATTACCAAAATCAAGAATAAAAAAGAGAATATCATCACCTATATTATAAAAACTAAAAGATTTGTAAAGGAATACTATGAATAATTATAGTATTCAACAAATTAGATACCTAAACAAAATGGGTTCATTTCTAGAAAGATGCAAACTATCAAAACTGACTCAAGCAGAAATGAAAATGAGTAGACCTGTAACAGAGATTGAATTAGTTATTTTTTAAAGTTTCCACAAAGAAAAGCCTAGGACCAGATGACCTCATCAACAAAGTATATAAACATTTAAATAAAGAAAATATCAATTCTTCACATACTGTTCCAAAAAATAAAATAGAAGCAAACATTTCCTAACTCAGTCTATGAGGCCAGCATTAACCTAATAAGCAAAGCCAGACAGAGACATTGCAAGAAACTACAGACCAACATTCCTTATAAATATAGACACAAGTGTCTTTGAACTACTGGAAAAACAAGTCCAAAAATATGTAAAAAGGATTTTATACCATCACCAACTAATATTTATCCCAGGAATATAAAGGTTGATCATACACATGAAAATCAATAAATATAATACACCATGTTGAAGGCAAAAGGAGAAAGGGGCAGCAGAGGATCAGAAGGTTAAATAGCATCACAGACTCAATATGGACATGAATTTAAGCAAACTCTGGGAGATAGTAGAGGATAGAGGAGGCTGGTATTCTAGGCTAGGGCAGTTCATGGGGTCACGGAGTTGGCCACGACTTAGTCACTAAATAACAACAACAGCAATACACCATGTTAGATATAAAGAACAAAACCACATGATCTTCCCAATAGATGCAGAAATTTTTGACAAAGTTCAGTACCCTTTCATGATAAAAATTTGCCAAAGTTCATAGCATCATTCATAACAATCATAAAGTGGAAACAATCCAAATGCCCATCAATTGATGAATGAGCATTCCATATGATGGAATATTGTTTGGCAATAGAAAGATTGAATAAGCAAATCCACAGAGACAGGAATGTAGACTAATGTTTTTCAGGGGTGACGGAGATTCAGGGGTATGAAGACGTAACTGCTAATGAGTACAGGGTTTCCTTTTGGAGTAATGAAGATATTCTGAAGTTAGATGATGATGACAGTTGGAGAGTTCTATGAATATGCCACAAGCCACTGACTTGCATGCTTTAAAACAGTGATTTTTATGGTATGTGAAAAATATCTCAATAAAGATATTTTTTTAAATAGTATATTTACAGAAAGTTTTTAAAAAGATAATAAGGGCTCCAGGCCATGGTTCAATTGTGCCTTTCCTTAGACCGTATATCCCTCCAGGTATCATAATCTAATTCAGTAATCAAATTAGACCAACAGAAGGCTCCAAATGGAGTGATATTAATCCAGTGCCTCTCAGAATTACCCTGAAGGCATTTCATCTGAATATTTTCTGCATAGCTTTTATCTAAGTTCCTGTTATAAATAGCCATATGGAACTAACTTTTGCATTTTTTGCATGAACACTGAAAACGTTGCCCTTCGCATTATCAGGTCATTTATTGCTACCATATTATAAAATACTTTATGAAAATAACATTTTATAATTTATATTTGGAAAAGCAATGTCCTTTAGGAATTATTCTTTTTAATTACCAAAATTATACAACTGATTGTAATTTCTTTTTAGCCTTGGAGAAAGCTCAGTTGAACTGTAGCAATTATGTTGATTAAAATAATTAACATATTTGTATCTCCATTTTTTTCTTTGTTTTTCTTTTTCTATTCATAATTTGCTATGTTATGACATGGAATTTAAGTTACTTCAGATCCCAATATTTGAAGTGCAGGTGCAGGACTCTGGACTAAGTTTCAATATTTAATTGTACCTTACATTAAATCAGGATTTCTCTGTATTGATACTATTGCTATTCTGAGCAAGATAATTCTTTGGTGAGGGGAGGCTGTCCTGTGCATTGTAGTATATTCAACAGCATCTTGGCCTCCACCCACGAGATGCCAGTAACAAGTCTTCAGTTAGACAACCAAAAATGTATTCAGACATTGCCAAATGTCCCCTGGAGGGCAAAATTGCCCATGATTAAGAATCACTATCTTAAATCATCATTGAAAAACTGACGCCCATTACTCTTTCCAATCAGTCTTAAGGTGACAAAAATTCATTACTCTAGATGGATAGGTAGGTAGGTAGATAGATAATAGATAGATAGTTTCATACTTTGCTCACTTATTTGAGATGAATCAAGGATGTCTCTGAACTGGATGTCAGTCCCTGAAGCAGAGCTACTTCCACACAGATCTTTAAAAAAAGAATTTTCTAATCTTTCATTTGAACCCAACAATCCATTAAAAAGAAAATTAAATCTTAGATGAGGAAACAGATAAAGGGATATGATCAATTTCAGGGCTAAATTCCAAATTCAGTGCTGTTCCTCTTACTGCCAGGAAAACCTTCCTCTCTGTCTACATATAGCATCCCTCCCCAGGTGGTCAAGGATGGGAGTGAAGTCCTATGAGGCTAAAGATAATCTTCTAAAGTGATCTTCTAAGTATTCCAGTCAATACCTAGAAAATGGACTACCTCTTCCCAGAGTACACTGTATTCCAATCTAACTGAAACTCACAAATTTCCATTAGCTCTAACTTCCTGTTTACAGGGAATGAAAGGGATAGAAGAATGAGTTAGATACTAGTAGGAAACAATCAATCAGATCCTAAAGTAGGGGCATTCCATAAGACAACTGGTCTGAACTATTCCAAAATGTCAGTTATCTTGAAAATAAACAATCAAAAAACAAAATCATGGATAAACTATTTTGGAATAAAATAGACCAGCCATCATAGTAAATAAATGCAACATGTGGACCTAGATTTGAATCCTGGTAGTATCTAAAAGGATTCTTAAAGAGAATTTTGAATTTAGATTTCATCAGTCTTATTTTTCTTATATGTGATAATGGTGGTGTGGTATAATAGGAGATTGTTCTAATTCTTAAGAGATACTTGGGGAAACTATTTTGGGATAAAGTGCCATGATATCTGCAACTTTCTAATTGGTCGACAACAATAAAACAACAAAGATAGATAGACACATATGGTAAAATATTAACATTTCTTGAAGTTTAAATGGAAGATGTGAAGTTTGCTGTACTATTCTTTCAGTTTCTCAAAACATATGGAATATTTTCATATTTTATAGAAAGTTCAGGGGAAACTAACAACCCTCCTTAAATGCACTGATTAAGAGTAACCCACAGGTCACTTTCAGTTGGGGAAGGTCCATGGTTATGCTTCAAGGACCCCACAAACTCCTTACAGTTGTGAGCAGATGCAGCTCTACCTTTTCTATAGTTCTCATTCAAATGTTCAAGGGGGTCCCATGCCTTCAGAAGGGCTGAGGCCTATAGGCTTGTCTGAAGATTTTAGGTCTGATGCCTGCCAATGTGAGAGATTTTTGAGTTGCAATTCAATTGCAATTGCTGTTCCAATAACATGTAAGTCACAGGACCTTAGAACTGAAAGGAAGGAAAGTTAGGAATGATTTAATTAATGTCTTTAATTCTAAAGACAGCAGCTCTGAAATAGACCTTGTCCAGGATCAGGCAATTAGCTCAGTGGTAGACTTAAATTGAAGAAAGTAGGGAAAACCACTAGACCATTCAGGTATGACCTAAACAAATCCCTTATGATTATACAGTGGAAGTGAGAAATAGATTTAAGGGCCTAGATCTGATAGATAGAGTGCCTGATGAACTATGGACGGGAGGTTCGTGACATTGTACAGGAGACAGGGATCAAGACCATCCCCATGGAAAAGAAATGCAAAAAAGCAAAATGGCTGTCTGGGGAGGCCTTACAAATAGCAGTGAAAAGATGAGAAGCAAAAAGCAAAGGAGAAAAGGAAAGATATAAGCATCTGAATGCAGAGTTCCAAAGAATAGCAAGAAGAGATAAGAAAGCCTTCCTCAGCGATCAATGCAAAGAAACAGAGGAAAACAACAGAATGGGAAAGACTAGAGACCTCTTCAAGAAAATTAGAGATACCAAAGGAACATTTCATGCAAAGATGGGCTCGATTAAGAACAGAAATTGTATGGACCTAACAGAAGCAGAAGATATTAAGAAGAGGTGGCAAGAATACACAGAAGAACTGTATAAAAAAGATCTTCACGACCCAGATAATCATGATGGTGTGATCACTGACCTAGAGCCAGACATCCTGGAATGTGAAGTCAAGTGGACCTTAGAAAGCATCACTACGAACAAAGCTAGTGGAGGTGATGGAATTCCAGTTGAGCTATTCCAAATCCTGAAAGATGATGCTGTGAAAGTGCTGCACTCAATATGCCAGCAAATTTGGAGAACCCAGCAGTGGCCACAGGACTGGAAAAGGTCAGTTTTCATTCCAATCCCAAAGAAAGGCAATGC
>NW_011494604.1:6705851-6710936 GCF_000754665.1 Bison bison bison | reverse complement strand
ATGGCATCCGGTCTCATCACTTCATAGGAAATAGATGGGGAAACAGTGGAAACAGTGTCAGACTTTATTTTTCTGGGCTCCAAAATCACTGCAGATGGTGACTACAGCCATGAAATTAAAAGATGCTTACTCCTTGAAAGGAAAGTTATGACCAACAACTTTGGTCATATTCGGTCAATAGATAGCATATTCAAAAGCAGAGACATTACTTTGCCAACAAAGTCCGTCTAGTCAAGGCTATGGTTTTTCCTGTGGTCACATATGGATGTGAGAGTTGGACTGTGAAGAAGGCTGAGCGCCGAAGAATTGATGCTTTTGAACTGTGGTGTTGGAGAAGACTCTTGAGCGTCCTTTGGACTGCAAGGAGATCTAATCAGTCCATTCTGAAGGAGATCAGCCCTGGGATTTCTTTGGAAGGAATGATGCTAAAGCTGAAACTCCAGTACTTTGGCCACCTCATGTGAAGAGTTGACTCATCAGAAAAGACTCTGATGCTGGGAGGGATTGGGGGCAGGAGGAGAAGGGGATGACAGAGGATGAGATGTCTAGATGGCATCACTGACTTGATGGACGTGAGTCTGAGTGAACTCCGGGAGTTGGTGATGGACAGGGAGGCCTGGCGTGCTGCGATTCATGGGGTCGCAAAGAGTCGGACACGACTGAGTGACTGATGTGATCTGATCTGATCTGGTCTATCCATGAAGTTGACCACCTGTTTAATACTGCAGCTCCCTCCACCACCAGCCCCAAAAGTATGTGGTCCCACTATCTATTATTTTCCATATCAACTATGACCTTTGAACATTCTAGAAAATTTTCCTGTCTAGTATCAGTTCAGTTCAGTTCAGTTCAGTCGCTCAGTCATGTCTGACTCTTTGCAACCTCATAGACGGCAGCATGCCAGGCTTCTCTTTCCATTACCAACTCCCAGAACTTACTCAAACTCATGTCCATCGAGTTGGTGATGCCATCCAACCATCTTTTCCTCTGTCGTCCCTTTCTCCTCCTACCTTCAATCTTTCCCAGCATCAAGGTCTTTTCAAATGAGTCAGTTCTTTGCATCAGGTGGCCAAAGTATTGGAGTTTCAGCTTCAGCATCAGTCCTTCCAATGAATATTCAGGACTGATTTCCTTTAGGAATGACTCATTCGATCTCCTTGCTGTCCAAGGGACTCTCAAGAGTCTTCTCCAACACTAGTTCAAGAGCATCAATTTTTCAGCGCTCAGTTTTTTTTATACTCCGACTCTCACATCCATACATGACTACTGGAAAAACCATAGCTTTGACTAGATCAACCTTTGTTGGCAAAGTAATGTCTCTGCTTTTTAATATGCTGTCTAGGTTGGTCATAACTTTTCTTCCAAAGAGCAAGCGTCTTTTAATTTCATGGCCTGAAGTCACCATCTGCAGTGATTTTGGAGCCCCCCAAAATAAAGTCTGTCACTGTTTCCATTGCTTCCCCATTTATTTGCCATGAAGTGATAGGACCAGATGCCATGATCTTAGTTTTCTGAATGTTGAGTTTTAAGCCAACTTTTTCACTTTCCTTTTTCACTTTCATGAAGAGGCTCTTTAGTTCTTCTTTGCTTCCTGCCATAAGGATGTTCTCATCTGCATGTCTGAGGTTATTGATATTTCTCCCAGCAATCTTGATTCCAGTTTGTACTTCATCCAGACCAGTGTTTCTCATGATGTACTCTGCATATAAGTTAAATAAGCAGGGTGACAATATACAGCCTTGACATACTCCTTTCCAAATTTGGAACCAATCTGTTGTTCTATGTCCAGTTCTAAATGTTGCTTCTTGACCTGCATACAGATTTCTCAGGAGGCAGGTCAGGTGATCTGGTATTCCCATCTCTTGGAGAATTTTCCAAGGTTTGTGGTGATCCACACAGTCAAAGGCTTTGGCATAGTCAATAAAACAGAAGTAGATGTTTTTCTGAAACTCTCTTGCTTTTTCAACAATCTGACAGATTTTGGCAATTTGATCTTGGTTCCTCTGCCTTTTCTAAATCCAACTTGAACATATGGAAGTTCACGGTTCATGTACTGTTGAAGCCTGGCCTGGAGAATTTTGAGCATTACTTTACTAGCATGTGAGATGAGTGCAGTAGTTGAGCATTACCGCAATTGTGCAATTACCACAATTGTGCGGTAGTTTGAGCATTCTTTGGCATTGCCTTTCTTTGGGATTGGAATGAAAACTGACCTTTTCCAGTCCTGTGGCCATTGCTGAGTTTTCCAAATTTGCTGGCATACTGAGTGCAGCACTTTCACAGTATCATCTTTTAGGATTTGAAATAGCTCAACTGGAATTCCATCACCTCCACCAGCTTTGTTCGTAGTGATGCTTCCTAAGGCCCACTTGACCTGCATTCCAGGATGTCTGGCTCTAGGTGAGTGATCACAGCATCATGATAATCTGGGTCATGAAGATCTTTTTTGTATAGTTCTTCTGTGTGTTCTTGCCACCTCTTCTTAATATCTTCTGCTTCTGTTAGGTCCATACCATTTCTGTCCTTTATTGTGCCCATTTTTGCATCAAGTGTTCCCTTTGTATCTAATTTTCTTGAAGAGATCTCTAGTCTTTCCCATTCTATTTTTTTCCTCTATTTTTTTGCATTGATCACTGAGGAAGGGTTTATCTCTCCTTGCTAATCTTTGGAACTCTGCATTCAAATGGGTATATCTTTTCTTTTCTCCTTTGCCTTTAGCTTCTCTTCTTTACTCAGCTATTTTTAAGGCCTCCTCAGACAACCACTTTGCCTTTTTGCATTTCTTTTTCTTGAGGATGGTCTTGATCATTGCCTCCTGTACAATGTCACAAACCTCTGTCCATAGTTCTTCAGACACTGTTTCAGATCTAATCCCTTGAATCTATTTGTCACTTCCACTGTATTATCATAAGGGATTTGATTTAGGTCATACCTGAATGGTCTAGTGGTTTTCCCTACTTTCTTCAATTTAAGTCTGAATTTGGCAATGAGTTCATGATCTGAGCCGCAGTCAGCTCCCAGTCTTGTTTTTGCTGACTGTATAGAGCTTCTCCATCTTTGGCTGCAACAAATATAATCGATCTGATTTCTGCATTGACCACCTGGTGATGTCCACGTGTAGAGTCTTCTCTTGTGTTGTTGGAAGAGTGTATTTGCTAGTATGCTTATTGTTTATTGTCAGTTTTCCCCATTGGAATATATGTTCCTTACTGCTACTGCTGCTAAGTCACTTCAGTCTTGTCTGACTCTGTGCGACCCCATAGACGGCAGCCCACCAGGCTCCCCTGTCCCTGGAATTCTCTAGGAAAGAATACTGGAGTGGGTTGCTACTTCCTTCTCCAGTGCATGAAAGTGAAAAGTCAAAGTGAAGTTGCTCAGTCGTATCCGACTCTTAGCGACCCCATGGACTGCAGCCTACCAGGTCCTCCATCCATGGGATTTTCCAGGCAAGAGTACTGGAGTGGGGTGCCATTGCCTTCTCCATTTTATGCTCCAAATATAGAGATCTTTATTTTATTTATTGCTTTGTCCCAAGTGCCTAGAGCAATGCCTGGCACAGAGAAGATACTCAATCCTGGAAATTTTTGCTGTATTAATGAATATTCTCTCTTTGCAAACTAAGATGTAATTTCAACTTAAAGGGGACCACAGAGAAGAAGAAAATTAATAAGTAGTAGAAGGGGGCTTCCCTCGTGGCTCAGTGGTAAAGAATCCACTTGCCAGTGCAGGAGACAAGGGTTTGATCCCTTGTTTGGGAAGATCCCGCATGCCTTGGAGCAGTTAACCCTGTGTGACACAACTATTGAGCCTATGTGCTGGGAGCCAACACTACTGAGCCCAAGTGCTGCAACTGCTGAAGCCCATGTGTCCTAGAGCCCACAGAGTAGCCACCGCAATGATATGCCTATGCACCTCAGTTATAGAGTAGCCTCTGCTCACGAAAATTCGAGAAAAGCCCATGTAGCAATGAGGACCCAGCACAGCAAAAATAAAAAATAAATAAAATAAAAATAAGTAGTGGGACTTCCCTGGTGATTCAGGGAATTCCATGGATTCCACTGCAGAGGGAGCAGGTTCAGCCCCTGCTTGGGGAAACTAAGACCCTGTATGCCACACAGCATGGTCCACAAAAAAAAAAAAAAGTAATAATAATAAGTCGGAAAAGTGAAGGAGAAAGGTTATGCTGGATTTTTTCCTTATTTAAAAGGTAGGATTTGATGAAATGGATGTATGACCAGCAGCCTGTCCTGTCAGCTAGCACTGCTTCATACATGGAACAGTTAGCAACATCTTTTCCTGCCTGGGGGCTTACATGTTGCAATTCATGTAATAAGAATTGTAACTGTAGTTGCAATTCTCTTGTAATAATTTCCTAAATATTTAATACCTGAATGACTTCCTAATAGGGTGTTAATTTACTACATCCCAGCCATAATTAAGAAGCATCCATTCAGGTTGGTTGGGATTGAAGGCCACAAGTTTAGCTTTTAGAGCCAAGTAAATAAGAAAAGTGCACGGGCATTATGTGGAGGAGCGTTTACACGGAGGAGCATTTGCACGCACACGCTAACCCCGGCAGCTGTGTTTTTCTAAGATTCATCCTCTGCTTTGGGCCCAGAAAGCTTCCTTCTGTTTTGAGTGTGAAGGTGAGATGAACCCAGAGTGCCCAGCTCACAGTGGGGCTCTGCGGTGGCTCCCCCAGTAGTCACTCTTCAGAAGACCTTAACCTGGTATTATGGAGACATCCCATCTACAGGTGTGGCTGTGGGTATCAGCTACTAAACTTCACCAGAAACAGACTAAAATCAGAGAGCAAAAAGTGATAGCTGTGGAAACTAAACATTCCTTATGTTTTGATAGTAACTTTTCATTGTAAAGACTCATGTATTATCTTACCATGACCTCAAGTTTTAGAGGAACAAATAGACTGACGGGTACTCTGAAGGGATTCTGAAGAAATCTGACAAAATATAGTCAGATTTTTCTTTTTCCACCCCCAGCATGTTGCATGGGTGGAGAGACCCAGGGCCTTTTAGGAAGTTTTCCCATATTACATAACACTTCTCATCACTGTGGGCTTATCTC
>NW_011494604.1:6692652-6705751 GCF_000754665.1 Bison bison bison | reverse complement strand
TCTTTTTTTTTTTTTTTTTTTGATGCAATGTTACTTGAATCATTACTGGCTTCCATTCATAGTAACAGGCCATCGTCTCTGCTCACATATTTCCAGATTGCCAGACATAAGGAAGGGAGAAGGCAATGGCAGCCCACTCCAATACTCTTGCCTGGAAAATCCCATGGATGGAGGAGCCCGGTAGGCTGCAGTCCATGGGGTCACTAAGGGTCAGACACAACTGAGTGACTTCACTTTCATGAATTGGAGAAGGAAATGGCAACCCACTCCAGTGTTCTTGCCTGGAGAATCCCAGGGACGGGGGGCCTGGTGGGCTGCCGTCTATGGGGTCACACAGAGTTGGACATGACTGAAGTGACTTAGCAGCAGCAGCAGCAGACCTAAGGAAAAGAGGTTTAATGAGAGTTTCCTTAAAAAAATAAAAAAACTTTCATTTTTGTGGTTGCTGTTGCCATTATTCATTGAAGAATTATTTAGTGAATGACTAAATGTTTAGTGTTTAGCAGAATGTGCCAAGCACCAGAGAAATAGTACAAAAACACTGCTCCTTTTCCAAGGAGTTTATAGTCTTGACTCATAAAACAGAGAAATAAGAAACCAGAAAGCTGAAATACAGAAAGAGAGAGGCAACAAAGGAGGTAAGTACAGATTGACTTTCAATAGGAAATGCTACGGGTGAAAATTCCCAAAACAGGAGGCAAGAACTAAGATAAACATGCCACTACCCGGAGAAGGCACTGGGAGCATTTTATATATTTCCTTTGAATTGTTTTAATATAGTTGTGCGCATCCTGAGGGTAGAATCTGCTATTCCACCTTTTCTTCACTGAATATAAGACCATAAGCATTTCCCCTACATTATTCAAAACTAGTCATAAGCATGTTTTAGCCCTATGAAGATGCTATAATTTGCTTATCCTATTCCTCATTGTTCATCACTAACAAGGCACATTGTTTTCATTCAGATTAACTCATTCACCCCGCATTTATTGAACCCTTGACTGTCAGGGGTCAGACACTGGGCTGGGTTTGAAGATGTAAATTGAGTAAGTCTAGAGAGACCTCATGAACTCAAAAGGTGAACGAAGACCTGGGAAGCAGACATCCAACATGAAAATAAGGTGATGAGAGGAGGCACAAGGGGTTACAGTAACCCAAAGAGGAAAGAATCTACAGAGACCACACATCGGGTGGCTTAAACAACAGAAATGTATTTTCTCATAGTTCTGGAGGCTAAAAATCCAGGATGAAGGTGTTTGGTTTGATTTGGCTTCTTATACGGTCTTTCTCCTTGCCTTGCATCTGGTGGCCTTCCACTGTGTCTTCACGTGGCCTTTCCTCTGCCTGTGTGCACCCCTGGTGTCTGTACGTTCAAATGTCCTCTTCTTGTAAGGACATTGGTCAGATTGAGTTATCATATCCTAAGGGCCTCATTTTAACTGAATCACCTATCTCCAAAGACAGTCACAGTTTGAGGCTTTGGGTGGGGTCAGGGCCTTAACACGAGAATTTTAAGGAGATCCAATTTAGCCTAAAATGTTTAGTGAAAAGAAAATGCTTCTGGAAGGAGGTGACAATTTGCTCATTATAGAAGGATGAATAAAAATGAAAAGTGGAAGGAAATAGAAATAGTACATATAATATAACATGTATAATATTTGGGGTTGACCAAGTGACCAAAAAGTTCAATCAGGTTTTCCTGTAAGGTGTAAGAGAAAAACATAAATGACTTTCTGGGCAACTCAATGTATATATTAAGGTCTTGTTACTGTTGTTTAGTTGCTAAGTCATGTCCAACTCTTTTTGTGACCCCATGGACTATAGCCCACCAGGCTCTTCTGTCCATGGGATTTCCCAGGCAAGAATATTAAAATGGGTTGTCATTTCCTTCTCCAGGGGATCATCCCAACCCAGGGATTGAACCTGCATCTCCTGCATGAGCAGGTGGATTCTTTACCACTGAGCCACCAGGGAAGCCCTATATTAAGGCCTTGGGACATGAACAAAGATACATCATGTAGAGGAACTACAAGAATTTCAGCATGACTAGTGCAAAGTGGAAAGAAAAATGAGGAGTACAGAGGCAATTATAAATAATTCTGAAAAATATAAAGTTTTGTCCATATTTCTGATTATTTCACTGAGATTGGCTCTGGATAGAATGACGGAGCCAAAGATGGGTTCTGCCCACACCACACTGCACTCTTTCCCCGTGTTTTCTGTGTTGATACTTAACCAATCATTGAAGTTTCCCAGGCTTTTGGCTAGAGATCGAAGGCTTGCTTCAGGGCAGTCACCAGCAGCCTTCAGCAGCCTGCCATCTCTCCAGGGAGTCCTGGATACACATCTAGTCACTTCTCTGCCCTCTTTTCTGTTAGGTTTCACTACTGTCTCTCCAAACTTGCATGGAAGACTCGGGCTCCTAGGTCTCCAGTTCACCCTCAGAAACATCGGTCATGCTGTTTGAATGGGACACAAGCAAGGGATTAAACACCATGGCTGGGACTTCCCTAATGATCCAGTGGTTAAGAATCAGCCTGCCAATGCAGAAGACACAGGTTCGATTCCTGGTCCAGGAAGATCCCACATGCCTTAGGGCAACTAGGCCCATGTGCTACAACTACTGAGCATGCCCACCCTAGAGTTCATGTTCCAAAACAAGAGAAACCTCCACAATGAAAAGCCTGGGCACAGCAACTAGAGAGTAGCCCTCCAGTTACTTCAACAAGAGAAAGCCCACGTGCAGCAACAAAGACTCAGGGCAGCCAAAAATAAACAATTTTTTAAAAACACCATGGTTTCCATTTCTCGATATCCCCTCTTTTGAACTAGATTATCAATTACTTGGCATGTCTCATCTCCTTGAATGATGACAACCTGGCACTATAATGAAACTAGGGAAAGATCATTGGTGAGTCCTTTTGCTCCCCAGAACCTCAGTTTCTCTAGCTGTAAAATGTGGAACATGAAATTTTTGGAAACTATGCTTCCACCAAGCACACTAACATTTTTGCACAGTGCTTTAAAGTGTTTAAAATACTTTTGATAAATAGGACCTTCAGTTCAGTTCAGTTCAGTCGCTCAGTCGTGTCTGACTCTTTGCGACCCCATGAATTGCAGCACGCCAGGCCTCCCTGTCCATCACCAACTCCCAGAGTTCACTCAGACTCACATCCATCAAGTCAGTGATGCCATCCAGCCTTCTCATCCTCTGTCATCCCCTTCTCCTCCTGCCCCCAATCCCTCCAGCATCAGAGTCTTTTCCAATGAGTTAACTCTTCGAATGAGATGGCCAAAGTACTAGAGTTTCAGCTTTAGCATCATTCCTTCCAAAGAAATCCCAGGGCTGATCTCGTTCAGAATGGACTGGTTGGATCTCTTTGCAGTCCAAGGGACTCTCAAGAGTCTTCTCCAACACCACAGTTCAAAAGGACCTTACTTAGTACAAAAATACCCAATAAATATTTGCTGACACAAATGACAGTAAGGACTCTGTGTTAACTGAAAGGAACCTGTTTTTGTTCAGTTGCTAAGTCATGTCTGATTCTTTGCAACCTCATGGACTGTAGTCCACCAGGCTCCTCTCTCCATGGAATTTCCTAGGCAAGAAAACAAGTGGGTCGCCATTTCCTTCTCCAGGGGATCTTCTGGACCCAGGGACTGAACCCACATCTCCTGCATTGGCAGGCAGATTTTTTTTTTTTAATATCCACATAATTCATATCTCACAGTTCTCCTGACAAATGAACATTATTCAAGAACACACTGTAAACACAGATAAGAAGAAACATACAAAATGTTTTAAATGATGCACAACAAAATCCAGCAGTTTAAAGAATGCCTGTGAACTCTTGCTTAATGCAAAGAGTAAATTTAATACTCATTTGAATAGTAATAAAAATATAATCTTTTATGGATCTTGGCAGGCAGATTCTTTACCACTGAGCCACCAGGGAAGCCTGAAAGGAGACTACTTAATGACAGTTTCCTCCAATCATTAAACCTGAGAACCAGTTAAGATTTTTAAATGACTATCAACCAGCATATATAAGAATTAATTTTAATTCCTAAGTTTAATTCCTAAATATTGTCCAACCTGAGGGAAATGGTCTAAGCACAGTTGTCACCTTAAAAAAAAAAAAAGGAGGAGAGAGCACCTCCTTTGTGTAGTGAATGAAGTGAGTGAAGTAGCTCAGTCGTGTCCAACTCTTTGCGACTCCATGGACTGTAGCCTACAAGGCTCCTCTGTCCATGAAATTTTCCAGGCAAGAGTACTGGGGTGGGTTGCCATTCCCTTCTCCAGGGGATCTTCCCTACCCAGGGATCGAACCCAGGTCTCCAGCATTGCAGGCAGATGCTTTACCGTCTGAGCCACGGTAAAGCCATAGAAGCCCATAATTGCCAAACATCCAACTGGATCATCGAAAAAGCAAGAGAGTTCCAGAAAAACATCGATTTCTGCTTTATTGACTATACCAAAGACTTTGACTATGTGGATCACAATAAACTGTGGAAAATTCTGAAAGAGATGGGAATACCAGACCACCTGAACTGCCTCTTGAGAAATCTGTATGCAAATCAGGAAGCAACAGTTAGAACTGGACATGGAACAACAGACTGGTTCCAAATAGGAAAAGGAGTACGTCAAGGCTGTATATTATCACCCTGCTTATTTAACTTATATGCAGAGTACATCATAAGAAATGCTGGACTGAAAGAAGCACAAACTGGAATCAAGATTGCCGGGAGAAACATCAATAACCTCAGATATGCAGATGACACCACCCTTATGGCAGAAAGTGAAGAGGAACTACAAAGCTTCTTGATGAAGGTGAAAGAGGAGAGTGAAAAAGTTGGCTTAAAGCTCAACATTCAGAAAACGAAGATCATGGCATCTGGTCCCATCACTTCATGGGAAATAGATGGGGAAACAGTGGAAGAAACAGTGTCAAACTTTATTTTTTTGGGCTCCAAAATCACTGCAGATGGTGACTGCAGCCATGAAATTAAAAGACGCTTACTCCTTGGAAGGAAAGTTATGACCAACCTAGATAGCATATTGAAAAGCGCAGACATTACTTTGCCAACAAAGGTCTGTCTAGTCAAGGCTATGGTTTTTCCAGTGGTCGTGTATGAATGTGAGAGTTGGACTGTGAAGAAAGCTGAGTGCCAAAAAATTGGTGCCTTTGAACTGTGGTGTTGGAGAAGACTCTTGAGAGTCCCTTGGACTGCAAGGGGATCCAACCAGTCTATTCTGAAGGAGATCAGCCCTGGGATTTCTTTGGAAGGAGTGATGCTAAAGCTGAAAGTCCAGTACTTTGGCCACCTCATGCAAAGAGTTGACTCATTGGAAAAGACTCTGATGCTGGGAGGGATTGGGGGCAAGAGGAGAAGGGGACGACAGAGGATGAGATGGCTGGATGGCATCACTGACTCGATGGATGAGTCTGAGTGAACTCCGGGAGTTGGTGATGGACAGGGAGGCCTGGTGTGCTGTGATTCATGGGGTCGCAGTCGGACACGACTCAGCGACTGAACTGAATCCTGCTATGTTGTGAAAGTAATACTTTATTTTTAACAAATGTTTCTCCCAGTGTTTGTTTATAAGTTGATTGGCATGCATTCAATATCTTCCTTATTAAGCCTTGGGTTTGTTATTCTATTTTACTTGATTTAAGACTGTATTTTGAAATGCAGCTCTTCTCAAAAAAGTGCCTGCCCGTTCTGCAATAGCCGTTCTGAACAGTACGCTTGCTGCACACACCTGTTGGAGGCTAGCTCCAGGTGTGCCCCAGGCAGACGGTGCTCCACCCCCTCAGGCGTGCCCTCTGGGTAAGCATAAGCTGTGCTGGGCTGCTGCCACCACCAAGGTTCTAGTTGCACTGTCGCTGTATCTCTCATGCCAGTGCTGAGGACAGTGAACTTTTAAAAACAACCTTCCCTTTCTTCTCTAATCTGGTAGAAACACAAAGCCTGAGGCAGGAACCAATCAAGGGGAAGAGAGAGCATCTAAATCAAATAAACACTGAACTTGACTTTCTCTGACACTTCTCCCCCAGGGATGCATGCGACAAGCTATCTTCAAAGCCTGGCTGAGGTGCAACATTTAAGGAGGAATGAAGAAACATAAAGGGGGGGACACCTCACACCTGTCAGAATGGACAGCTGTTCTCAGAAAGACAACAAATCACAAGTGTTGGCGAGAATGGGGAGAAATGGGAAGACTTACACATTGTTGGTAAGATCATAAGTTGGTGCAGCCACTATGGAGTAGTGGAGTATGGAGGCGCCTCAAAAAATTAGAACCATGTATGGCAAAACCAATACAATATTGTAAAGTAAAATAAACAAATAAAATTGAGATTTAAAAAAATTAGAACTACCATATGATCCAACAATTCCACTTTTGGATATTTTTCCAAAGAAAACAAAAATACTAATTCAGAAAGGTATATGTACCTGTATATTCTTTGCAGCATTATTTACAGTTGGCAAGATATGGAAGGGCCTAAGTACTCACTGGTATATGGATGAATAAAGAAGATGTGATGTGTGTGTGTGTGTGTGTATATATATATATATATATATATATATACAATGAAATATTAGCCATAAAAAGAATGAAACTTTGCCATTATGACATGGATGCATGTAGAGGGTATTATGCCCAGTGAAATAACTCACAGAAAAACAAACACTGTATGATTTCATTTATGTGTGGAATTAAAAAGAACAAAACACAAAACAAAATATAAGCAGACTCATAGACACAGAGAACAAACGTGTAGTTCCAGAGGGAAGGAGTGAAATAGGTGATGGGGATTAAGAGGTACAAACTTCCAGTTACAAAATAAATAAGCCACAGGGATGAAAGGTAATGTACAACATAGGGAATATGCTAGGAATAGTCAATAATATTGTCATAACTTAGTAAGGTGACAGATGATAACTATACTTGTAGTGATCATTTTATAATATATAGAAATATAAAACTGCTATACTGTATATCTGAAACTAATATAGTGTTATGTCAATTATAATTCAATTTAAAATAGAAAAAGGGGAGAAATCCCGTTCTATTATTGCCTTCCTCTTGTCATCTAACCTTGAACCTCAAAAAGGCTGAACCATTCTGACAGCATCATTTCCCCTTTAGGGTACTCTCAGGTGAAATTGGAAAATATCTGATTTTGAGCTCTCAAGTGTAAAAGCTTCATTTTGCTAATGAGAAAGCCCAGAGGAAGAAGGAGGCTTCTGCCAAACTGGTGGCAAAGCTAGCGATAGAACACAGAGTTCCCTTGACATGCTACCCATGCCTTCCCTAAATGGCCTTGCCCCCAACAAACTAGCTCCTCTCCTAGTATTCCTGTTGCTGTCAGACACCCCTTTCCTCCCAGTTAATGAGACCAGGAATCTGACAGTCATTATTAACTATTCTTCTTTATCTCATTTTCCAGTTAATGAATCTGATTGAATCTTACTTTAAAATGTCTTACCCTTTTATTCCAGTTGCCATCACCCTAGGCAGTTCTGCTTCAGTCCTTGCCTCCTGCTGGGCCTCTGCTCTGACCTCTCTCCAGTTCACCTAGCAGATAGCTAACATATCGATAATAGCTAAGAGTTGTCATGCACATACATGCCAATGCTGTTTTGAAGTGCTCTACATTTATTATCTCATTCGAATTAATGAAAGTGTTAGTAACTCTGTCGTGTCCGACTCTTTGTGACCCCATAGACTGTAAGCCCATCATGCTCCTCTGTCCATGGAATTCTCTACACAAGAATACCGGAGTGGGTAGCCATTCCCCTCTCCAGGGGATCTTCCCAACCCAGGGACCGAACCAAGGTCTCCCTGCATCGAAGACAGATTCTTTACCATCTGAGCCACCAGGGAATATTCCTCATAAAACCCTAAAAACTAGATGCTTTTATTACCCCCATAGAGGGTAATCTACTGAGCCATAGAGCAGTTAAATAATACATCTAAGATAGCCCAGCTGCCAAGTGGCAGAACGGAGATTTAAAAAACAACAACAACAACAGATAGTTTGGTGCCAAAGCCCAAACTCCTAACTACTGCACTGTATTGCTTTTTTTTTCCTGCAGCAGCCATATCACCATATCACTTCTCTATCCAAGAACCTTCAGCAACTCTCCTTTGCCACTGTGGGAGTCCAGGGGCACAGTTTGGCCTTCAAATCACTGCATGGTTTGGTCTGATGGTGAAGGACAGGGAAGTCTGGCTTGCTGTAGTCCATGGGGTTGCAAAGAGTCGGGCACAACTGAGCGACTGAACAACAAAGACTTCAGGTAAGTTAATTAACTTCTCTGTGTCTCAATTTCCTGATGATTATAACAGTAACCACCTCATGGGGCTGTTGTGAGGATTAAAGGAGGTCACCCACGTAAAGCACACAGCTTAGTGCCCAGCACAAAGCAACCCTTGATCAAAGTTAGCTGTCTTGAGTTACCTTTCCACACAACTTCCTTATAGAGCCCTTCTGACCACCAGGATGTTGCTGCATATAAATAGTGCTTGCTGCTGAACCGCATGCTGGTGCAGTTTTTCCTTTCTAAAAATATTCCCCACTGCCAATCTCATTCCCATATGCCAACATAGCCAAATTCTCCCACCCTCCAGTCTCCCTTACTCAGTGGCCTCTCCCCCTACACTAATCTGAATTCCTGGAACATTTATTCATCATTTGTTTAATTATTTGGTAAGCACTTATCAAGTGCTTACTTTAATAATAACAGTAATTGTATTTGACACTATAATTTAAAGGGCTTCAAGTGACAGCCATGCCTCTGTAAATCTTTATGAAAACGGTGGATGGCGGTTCCCAATTTAGAGCTGCTCTGGCTCCCCCAGGGGCCACAGGGAGCAGGGTGATGATAAAACCAAGTCCCACTAAAATTGAGTTCCCCTACTGAGTTGATGATTAACCTCTATCCAAAACTGTATTTCCTTTCTTGTCCTGCTTCTGTTCCACTCAAGACTGATGAGTATTTAAAAAAAGGAGGGTCCTCCAGGACACAAAAGTTCCTCCATGGCCCCTGCTTCTTGTTTGGCCTTCCCTGGGTTTCCAAAGCACAGACTCAAGCAGTTAATGATTAAAATGATAGAGTCCCAGGACTCCTGATGCTGCTGCTGCTGCTGTTAAGTCGTTTCAGTCGTGTCTGACTCTGTGTGACCCCATAGACGGCAGCCCACCAGGCTCCCCCATCCCTGGGATTCTCCAGGCAAGAACACTGGAGTGGGGTGCCATTGCCTTCTCTACCCAGGACTCCTAGTTCCTCCCAAAGATAGATTACAATTGGATGCATAATTTTGTGTTGTTCTATATAAACTAAGATCCCTCACCTAGAGTCACCATCACTAGTATGGTGATTCCATACTGACCACAAGCACCAAGACCCCAGACTGATTGGAACTGGAAGGTTAATGATTAAGATCCTGAAATACTACTGTATTACCTCATCACCAACCAATCAGAAGAATGTCTATAAGCTGATCATGAACTCCGTGACCCTCAGCCTTAAAGGTTAGCTTAAAGACTCTTCCCTGAAGTCATCAGGGAGTTTGTGGCTTTTGAGCATGAGCTGCCCATTCTTCTTGCTTGTCCCTTTGCAAAAAAAGCTGTACTTTGCTTGGTGAAGGAGACTGGCTTTGCTGCATATCAGGTGAGCAGACCCGAGTTCCTTTTGGTAACATTGATGCAGACGGAGCTCCCATCTTTAGAAAGCTTATAGCCTTTGTAGGCAAAGCAAGTCCTCTTCACATGTGGTGAAATCCAGGGCATGTAGTGGCAAAGTCTGACAGAACAGTTGAGAGGTAGTGCTGTGAATTTTCAGGCACAAGCATGGCTTCTGGCTGGGTAGACATATACTTCTCCAGACTGTGCCTGTAGCAGAGGCTGGCACACCCTGCTGGGGTGAGTCCCTCTGGACCCCAGGGTCTGACAGCTGGTATGGCAATAGTTAGTTAGATAAATTCATTCTGCAGGATGCAAAGATAGGCTTCCTGGGAACTGCCTCTACAGGAAAGTTTAGTCTTTTGTTCTTTTCCTCAGGTATCCATTTATTCATACAAGTATCAAATATCCGCTATGTGTGCATGCACTTAAGTGCACCACACAACGTCATAAGGCCCCTTAACATGGGCCTAAAGCAACCAAGTGGGGTAGAGGAAAAAGACAGTCCTGTCTCAGCCACTTTCTAACTCTATGACCATGAGAAGTCCTAACTCAGAACCCAGGTTCCTCAGAAAAAATGGGGCTAACACTTTCTTCCATTTTGTTGTCATCAGAATTCGAGAGAACAGCTAGATACTGCCTGGCAGTGTTCCTGACACACTTTAGCTACTTCAGTCGTTACTGAAGAGGAGGTTGCATGTACTTGGCCATTTCTCTTTTTGGAACAGCAGGTACAGAGTCCAAGTGACAAGTCCAGGATAGAAGTATCCTGGAATTCTCTCTTTCTATGGCTAAAAGGAGAAGAAAAAAAAAAAAAAGAACAAACAAACTTGGCCCGAACATTCTTCCCATTCTGCAGGGCTCCTTTCAAATTCACCTCCAGGCAAAATTAATACTGCCTCCTTCCTCCGCTGCTTTTCCACAAGTCTATTTCAGTACATCATTGATTTCTTTTATTAATGTGATTTTTTTTTTATACACCTGTTCTTCTCCCCAGGGCTATAAACCTCCCCAGAAGACAAGAGTCTTCACAATCTTTCTTTTTCCCACCACCTGTGACCCAGCATAGCCTCTGCCTCATTACAAATCCTTGAAAACAAGTCCAGTAAGGGCCAACTGTATGGGAGTGGGGAAGGGGAAATTAGGAGGCCTCTCTTCCACTTTAAGCTCTGTACCATATGGTATATACAAGTGGAAACTGAATCCCTTAAATTTATTAGCATTTTATGGGGGTGTACATGCAAAGCTTTTTGTTATTATGAATCTTACCATTTAAACCTTTCAAAAATCTAATAAAATTTATCATTGAAATATATTTCATATCTTTTCTTCCTTTTACTTAATACTATAGAGGTAATAGAATTTTGTTTCAATTCTCTGTGGCCTTCAGACAGCACTTGTCTCTTGGACACACAGAGACAGGGATTCTTAACCTGGAGGCTACAAGTTTCAGCTGTCTCAGGTTGCAGGCAAAATTGTGTGTGTGTGTGTGGGTGTGTGTGTGTAAGTGTGAACATGGTGTGTTTTGGGATGGGGTGATGCTTCATGGTTTTTAAGCGGGTTCTCATGAAGTTGCGTGATTTTACAAAGGAAGGCCAAATAATGAAAAAACACTAAGTGTTCACTGGAAACTCGTTAAAAAGATGGCACACTTTTAGTACAGATTGTGATGGGTGATGAAAACTAGATACTGTGTGATAATGTGGAATGGAAGAGACTGTGGGGCGAGCAAAATAAACCACTACCAACCACACACCAAAGGCTGGTCTTCACCCAGAGAAGGTGATGTTGTGTATATAGTGGAATTGGAAGGGAGTCCTCCATTACGAGCTTCTTCCAGAAAACCAAACAATAAATTTCAACAAGTAATGCTCCCAATTAGACCAACTGAAAGCAGCTACTTGATGAAAAGCATCCAGAATTAGACAACAGAAAACACATAATCTTTCATCAGGATAATGCAAGACTGCATGCTTCTTTGATGATCAAGCAAAAATTATTACAAGCTGGCTGGAAAATTCTGATTCATCCACTATATTCATCAGACATTGCTTTTTCCGATGTCCATTTATCTTGGTCTTTATAGAATTCTCTTAACGAAAAGATTTTAATTCGTTGAAAGACTGTAAAAACACCTGAAGCAGTCTTTTGCTCCAAAAGATAAACAATTTTGGGAAGACGGAATTGTGAAGTTGCCTGAAAAAAACAGCAGAAGGTAGTGGAACAAAACAGTAAATACATTGTTCAATAAAGTTCTTGGTGAAAATGAAAAGTATATCTTTTATTTTTACTTAAAAAAATCAAAGGAGGACTTCCCTGGCGGTCCAGTGGTTAAGAATCCGCCTGCCAATGCAGGGGACGTGGGTTTGATCCCTGGTCCAGAAAGATTCCACATGCCACGGAGCAACTAGGCCTATGCGCCACAACTATTGAGCCTGTGCTCTAGAGCCCAAGAGCTGCAACTGCTGAGCCCCCGTGTCTCAGCTACTGAAGCTGGC
The DNA here is from genome assembly GCF_000754665.1 of Bison bison bison. Taxonomy (NCBI): domain Eukaryota; kingdom Metazoa; phylum Chordata; class Mammalia; order Artiodactyla; family Bovidae; genus Bison; species Bison bison. The sequence continues at coordinate 6,693,558 of NW_011494604.1, read as the reverse complement.
ACACTCTAGAGCCCATGCTCTGCAACAAGAGAAACCACCACGGTGAGAAGCCCATGCACTGCAATAAAGAGTATCCCCACTCAGCAATGAAGACACAGAGCAGCCAAAATAAATAATTAACTAATTCTTTTTAAACCGAAGGAAATTTTTGACCAACCCAATACCTTCGTATTTGGTCTTCATCTCTAGTTCCTTGGTACAAGAACTTCTAAAACCCTTGAAACTTCCTGAGTGATAGAAGTGAAAAGAAGTGTTTTTGGTATTTTATTCATAATAAGCCCCTTTCCACCTTACCTGAGTTTATGCTAATGAGGCTCTAGTGGATCCGTAAGTAACTTCTTTGTGGGATTGGTTGCCATGGGAACCAACCCTGAGATTTGAGGGTTGGAACTTTCAGACCTCCAAACTCTGGGCCAGAAGTACTAGAGATTGAGTTAATCACCGATGGCCAGTGATTTACTCAATCACACACATGTAGTGAAACCTCCATAAAAACCTGGGGTGGGAAGAGCTTCCATGTTGGCACATGCATCTCTGTTCTGGGAAGGTGGCTCACCCCATCTCCACAGGGACAGAAGCTCCTGGGCTTAGGACCCTTCTGGATCACACCCTGTATACCTCTTCACCTGGCTCTTCGTTTGCACCCTCTATAATAAACCACTGGCAGAAAGTAAAGTGTTTTCCTGAATTCTGTGAGTCATTCTAGCAAATGATCAAACCTGAAGCTGGTGGGGGGAGTTTGGGAACCTCTGAGTCTGTAACCAAATTGGATAGAAGTGTGGGTACCCAAGGGACCCAGTACCTTCAACTGGCATCTGAAAATATTAGGTTCCTTATAAGTGAGACAGTCTTGTGGGACTGAACCCTTAATCCTGTATAGCCTGGGCTAACTCCGGGTAGTTGGTG
>NW_011494604.1:6668138-6692552 GCF_000754665.1 Bison bison bison | reverse complement strand
AGTGTCAGAACAGAGCTGAATTATAGAAACCCAGTTGGTGTCTGGAGAGTTGGAGAACTGGTTATTGGTGTGGGAAAACCTGCAGAAGTGCTGTGAGTAAAAACACCCAAGAGAAGCAAACATCCTTTTAACTAATTGTAATGTATTTTGTTTTTGTCTCAAGAATCTTTCAATAATGAACATCCTGTAGAAAAAGGAAACTCAGCAGACAGGAGTGTGGACATGAAATATAGTAGATGCCAATAAAGAAACTTGAGTACATGTTCCTAAAAGACATCATACTATGCCTTTGACTTGGCTTCCAGAACTTTAAATACATTCATCTTCAAGGCTTTGAAGGCAGATTACCATGAAAAGAGAATGTACGTCATGGTAAGAAAGAAAATTACTTTCCTGCAAAAAGATGTAAATAATGCAGTGCATTATTCCCTCTGGTCTTTCGGTTCTTCTTTATTTTGGCCAACCTTGTACAGAACTTTGGCGTAAGCACTGACCTCTGAAGTTGGCTCCCTGACTTGGTTATCTCTCTTGTTCCATATTAATTGTCAAACAAAATCCCTTATTCAAGTTGTTTGACATTGAAAAGGGCAGAATGGCCCTTCTTTGCCCACAAAAATTTAAATTCAAATTCCTTAGCCTTGCATGTCAGACCCGTCCTAATTTGATCTTATGCACCTTTTCTAAGGTTCTCTCAAGTTCCTTGCACACATCCATGCTTTGGCTAGGTGGGCTTACTCAGTCTTTTCCAAATATATCAGATAGATCTCATTTGTTTATTCTTGGGATGTCTGATATATAAGGCTGTCTCCCCATCTCTTTCCAAATGGCACCCACCCTTCAAGGCTCCATTCCTTCCCCTCCCTTCACTATCCCACTTTCCCAGCCAATTTTCTTTCCCTCCCACAACCCAACATTTCACATTCATTCCTTTTTATATGTGGCCCTTTATCATTGATTGGCTCCCTTATATTTGCTCATATCTTACTGTCTTAGCTAACCTGTGAGCTTCTTAAAGGCAGTCCACATCACTTTTTAAAATGTTAACAGATGTGTCTTTTTTTTTTTTAGGTCTTCATTGCTGTTGTCTTGTTGCAGAGCATGGACTCTAGGTTCATGAGCATCAGTAGTTGCGACTCTGGAACTCTAGAGCACAGGCTTAATGGTTGCGGCCCACAGGCCCAGTTGCTCCATGGCGTGTGGAATCTTCCCAGGTCAGGGACTGAACTCATGTCCCCTGCACTAGCAGGCAAGTTCATCTGGACCACCAGAGAAATCCAGCCCACATCACTGCATCTCCCTTGGCCTCCAAGACAGGGCCTGTCTAGAGTAGATAGTGAATCACTTCTTTTTCATTGAGTGATTCTGCAATCAAAGTTGAGTTCCCTAATGTGGCCTACAGGCTCTACATGAGTTGGCATCTGTCACCTTCTTTGGCCTCACTAATGGTTCCTCTCCCTTAGCTCTTTATACCCAGCCACTTTAAGCCAGTCAGTTCCTTAAGCACTCCGGTCATGACGTTTCATGCCACCTCCTCTGCCTGAACACATGGTTCCTCTTTTCCGTCTGGTTGACTCTTATTCTTTGGGTCTGAAACTAGGCATTGCTTCTTAATGAGAAGTCTTCTCCCAGTCTCTGCTAGGAACCATAGGTTAAAAACGTGAGAACAGCCAACTGCAGTGTGTGTGTGTGTGTGTGTGTGTGTGTGTGTGTGTAGCAAGAGAAATGAGAAGCATCTCTATCCACCCAATCATGAACTTCCTCCAGCTTCTTCTTTTCCTGTTCCCTTTGGTTGCCAGCCATGTGCTGTTACTCATGGGACCTCTGAATTGACTTTTCCTTCTTCTGCCTTGACCTTTGTACACACTTTTCATTCTGCCTGATTCCATTTAATCCACAACCTTTCGTTACCTAGTTAATTCCTACTCAACCTTCAATGCCCAGCCAAGGAGTCTATAAAATGGAAACAGTAGAAGTAGTCTCAACCTCAGAGCATTATTGGGAGAATTAAATACATATATTTGTAGTTCTTAGACGACTTCTTGGTACATAGTAAGTGTTCAATAATTTTCAGCTATTAATGTTACCATTATCATCATCGTTTCTCTTATCATTATTATCAGCATGTTTGATATTATGTACAAGTATCATGCCATTTATCCTGCTATATAGTATTGCTTTTCATGTCCAGCTCCCCACTGTCATATGAACTCCTTGTTTATTGGATGGTCATCAAATAACTAGGTCATTCTACAAATCCTAGCAAAGCATCAACAGTCAAAACTGAAAGCTGCAGAAGTCCTATGGGAGTTGTGAAAAGGAAAACACCAACTGCATGCAAATGCTGTGGGAAAAGGAACATGTAAATGAGCTTAAAAAGAATCCCTTAGAACAACCACAGGACTCTTATTCATCATTGGCGAGAGTACAAGTTGAACCACCTTATTTTATTGGGCAATGTGATGCTTACTGCTAAAATTTTAATTGTATATAACATTTAACCAAGCAATATCACTTTTAGGAATTCATTTAATAAAAACACTGTATGCAAAGGTATATGATAAGGTTGACTATTACAACATTATTTGTAAAATAAAATATTGGAAATGGCCCAAATGCTTATCAAAAGGGGACAATTAAATGAATTGTGGGATTATGGGGCACCCATACAATGGAATACTATGCAACTGTTGTGAAAAGAAGGAAAAGCTATGCACCCTGAAGCTAGGAGTTCATGATACAAAGTTAAGTGAAAAAGTTGCAAATTCATCTGAATGTATTAGCCCCATTTTGGGGGTCAGGTATAATTTAATGAAACTTATCATCAATATTAAGTGTACAATTAGTTGAGGTTTCTTTTAAATATTTGCTTATTTTCATTTATTTATTTGGCTGCAATGGGTCTTAGTTGCAATACACAGGATGTTAGATCTTCATTTGGGATTTTATTTAGTTGCAGCTGTGGAATCTAGTTTCCTGACCAGGGATCAAACCTGGCCTGCTTCATTGGGAGTGTGGAGTCTTAGCCACTGTACCCCCAGGGAAATCCCAATGAATTTTAACAAATATTGTTGTTGTTTAGTCCCTAAGTCATGTCTGACTTTTTTGCGACCCATGGACTGTAGCCCGCCAGGCTCTTCTGTCCATGGGATTTTCCATGTAAGAATACTGGAGTGGGTTGCCCTTTACTTCTCCAGGAGATCTTCTTGACCCAGGGATCAAATAGTGTGTCCTGCATTGCAGGTGGATTCTTCAGCACTGAGCCACCAGGGAAATCCTTAACAAATATGCGATGTTATTTAACTATCACTGCAATGATGATATTGATAGAACATTTCCATCACCCCAAAATTTATTTGGAAACCATATGCAGTCATTCTGTATCTTTACCTTGGCAACCATTGATCTTTTTCTTTCACTACAGTTTTTTATTTTTCTAGAATTTCATGTAAATAGAGTCACACAGTATATAGTCTTTAAGTCCAGCCTCTTTGATATGATCAAGATACAAAACAGTCCCATCATCACAGGGGCCTCTTGTGTTGCCTTTTTATAGCCCCATTCACCTCTCTTTTCCCCTCTCCAGGCCCTGGCAACCACTAATCTCTTATCTGTTTCTGTAGTTTTGCCATTTAAGAGATATAATATAATGGAATCATACAATATGTAATTTAGGAGAAATCGACTTTTTCATGCCACATATTTTCCCGGAGAGTTATCTAAGTCATTGAATACATCAAGAGTTTGTTCCTTTTTGTTACTGAGTAGTTTTCCACAATGTGGATGTACACAGTTTATTTACCCATTCACAGGTGAAAAGACACATGCTTGTCTTCAATTTTTGGCTATTTGGAATAAAGTTTTTGACATTTGTGTACAGTTCTTTAGCAGGAACACGAGTTTTTTCTTTTCTCTGGGAGAAATGCCCAGGAGAGCAATTGCTGGGTTGTGTGATAGCTACATGTTTACTTTTGTAAGAAACATCCAAATTGGTTTCCAGAGTGGCTATTCCACTTTACATTCTCACCAGCAGATTGTCAGTGATCCAGTTTTTCTGCACTCTAATGAGCATTAAGTGTTGTCATTATTTTTTATTCTAGCCATTCTGCTAGGTGTGTAGTGATAGCTTATGTGCTTTAAATTTTATTTCCCTCATGGCCTCTGATGGTGAACCTCTTCTTGTGTGCTTATTTACCATCTGTATATCTTCTTCAGGATGTCAGTTTATTCCTTCTGACCATTTTCTAATTGGATTTTTTTAGCAGTTGGGTTTTGAGAGTTCTTTGTATATTCTAGAAACTAGCTCTTTGTCTAATATGTGGTTTGCAAATATTTTCTCTCAGATTTTTCTTTCATCCTCTTAACATGGTCTTTTGCAGAATAAATGCTCTTAAATTTGGAGGAGAAAAAAATTTTTTCCTTTCATGGATTACTTAAAAAATTTTATGTGGATGTATGACCAACCTAGATAGCATATTCAAAAGCAGAGACATTACTTTGCCAACAAAGGTTCGTCTAGTCAAGGCTATGGTTTTTTCTGTGGTCATGTATGGTTGTGAGAGTTGGACTGTGAAGAAGGCTGAGCGCTGAAGAATTGATGCTTTTGAACTGTGATGTTGGAGAAGACTCTTGAGAGTCCCTTGGACTGCAAGGAGATCCAACCAGTCCATTCTGAAGGAGATGAGCCCTGGGATTTCTTTGGAAGGAATGATGCTAAAGCTGAAACTCCAGTACTTTGGCCACCTCATGCGAAGAGTTGACTCTTGAGATTGGGAAAGACTCTGATGCTGGGAGGGATTGGGGGCAGGAGGAGAAGGGGACGACAGAGGATGAGAAGGCTGGATGGCATCACTGACTCGATGGACATGAGTCTGAGTGAACTCCGGGAGTTGGTGATGGACAGGGAGGCCTGGCGTGCTGCAATTCATGGGGTCGCAAAGAGTCGGACACTACTGAGCAACTGATCTGATCTGATCTGATCTGATGATTTTATTTATCTTGTATAAAAACCGAATAGTAGGAGTGCTGGTGTGACGAACCAGGTTTGTTTGCCCAACATGTGGCAAGCCAAATACTGAGATGCCGAGGTGTGCAGCAGAGAAAAGGTTAATTTGGGAAGCAGTCAAGTGAGGAGATGAAAGAACAAGTCTTAAATCTGCCTTCCGAAGGTGAGGGGCTCAGGATAAAATCAAGGTATGAGTATCAGGAAGAAAGGTCATTAGAGATACAAGACAGGTGAGGAAACCTGTGAGATACACTCTGTGCAGGTATATCTGAGCTACATGCTTCTTCATGGGGCACATGTTCAAAAAATGGTGGTGGTGTTGGCCTGAGCTGAGGGTGCAGTTTTTTTGGCCCTTGGACATCAAAAGCTCATCATCAGACACTTAGGGCCCAACTAAACGCTTGGTGGTCTCAAAATGTTTGAACTGGGCAAGGCTAGTGCCTGTTCCTAGAAAAAAATAAAAATCTTTTAAGCAATCATTACTATAGTGCCCCATACAGCAAAGGTGTTATCTGCAGAGGGCAGTTAAAAGGATATTGTGATATATTATCTAATTTTATTGCCCATTTATTGCCTATTTATTGCCCATATTGCCCAATTTATATACTTGGATATAAGTCCTTTGATAAATACATAATTTTTTGCCAATACAATTGCCCTGTGAACAACACAGGTTTGAACTGTGTGGATACACTTGTACCTGAATTTTTTCCAATATATACATTGAAAAAAAATTTTGGAGATTTGTGACAATTTGAAAAAACTCTCAGGCAAACCACATAACCTAGAAGTATAAAATATAATTTTTTAAGTGAAGTGTGTCATGAATGCATAAAAATCTATGTGGGTACTAGATACTCATCTATTTTATCATTTACCATAAAATACACAAAAATCTATTTAAAAAGTTAAAATGTATCAAAACTTATATGCAAAAACACTCACAGACTGTACATGACACCATTCATGGTGGAGAGAAATGTAAACAAGTGTAAGGAGGCAGTTTTAAATCATAAGTGCATAAAATTCATTGTAGCACACACTGTGCTACTGTAGCAATTTTGTAGCCAACCACTGTTGCTATCGTCATAAGCTCAAGTGTTGTGAGAATCCACTTTAAACGCCATGTGGCACTAATCATCTCCACGTAAGCGGTTCATCTGTCTAATAAAATTTAAATGACAGTAAAAAAATTTCTCCCCCAATTTGCTGCGTGACCAGGGAGCTCAATGCAGCGTTCTATGACAGCCTAGAGGGGTGGGAGTGGGTGAGAGATGGAAGTAAGGTTCAAGAGGGAGGGGACATAGGTATACCTGGTGCTGATTCATGTTGATGTATGGCAGAAACCAGCACAATATTACAAAGTAATTAGCTCCAATGAAAAATTTTTTCAAAAACAAAAAAATTCTCCCTAGCAGTTTTCATGTATTTTTCATCATGTTTAGTGCAATACACTGAACGTTGAATAACATCATGGGACCCAAGTGAAGTGCCACTAGAGATGTCGGAAGTGCTCCGAAGAATCAGAAAAAAGTCATGACATTACAAAAAAAAGCTAAATTGCTTAATATGCACCAAAAATTGAGGTCTGCAACTGAGGTTGCTGCCATTTTAAGATAAATTAACCTAGCGTAAGGACCATTGTGAAAAAAGAAAAGAAAATCCACAAAGCCGTCAGTGCAGCTACACCAGCAGGGTGAAAACATTGCACTTTCGGTGAAATACTTTTTTTATCATGTGTTGAAAATGCAGCTTTTGTGTGGGTGCAATATGGCCACAGGTAAGGCATACCTATAGACTCCAGTATGTTTCAAAAAAAAACAAAGTCGTTACATTCACCTTAAAGCAAAAGGAAGGTGAGGGATCTAAAGAATTCAAGGCCAGCGAAGGATGGTTTGATCATTTTAGAAAAAGATTTAGCTTTAAAAATGTGAAGACAACAGGAGAAGCAGCTTCTGCTGGCCAGGAGATCCTAGATGCCATTAGAAAATCATTGAGGAGAAAGAATATCTGAACAGATTTTAATGCAGACAAATTGCTCTATTCTGGGGGAAAAATTGCTGCACAAGGCATTTATCAGTAATGAAGAGAAGTGAGCACCAGGATTTAGGTCAGGAAGGGACAGGAGGCTTATTCTACTATTTTGTGCAAATGCAGTCAGGTTTATAATCAGGATTTCCCTTGTCTACAAAGCTACTAACCCTCGAGCCTTGAAGGGAAAAGATAAACACTAGCTGACAGTCTTCTGGTTGCTCAACAAGGAGACTCGGACAATAAGAACAATTTTTTTGCATTAGTTCCATCAATGCTTTGTCCTTGAAGTCAATAAGTACCTTGCCAGTAAGAAATGCCTTTTACAGTTCATTTGATATTGGACACTGTTCCTGCCTGCCTCCCACCCAAATCTCATAAGTTCAACACTTGAAGCCACCAAAATAGTCTACTTGTTCCCAAACACATCTCTAATTCAGCCTCTAGATTAGAGGGTTATAAAGATATTTAAAGCTCTTTATTCATGGTACTGTCTGGAAATGACTATCAATGCTACAGAAGAAAACTTCAACAGAAAGAACAACATGAAAGTCTGAAAAGATTACATCATGGAAGATGCCATCATTGTTATAGAAAAAGCTGTGAAAGTCATCAAGCCTGAAACAATAAATTCCTGCTGGAGAAAACTGTCCAGATGTTATGCATGACTTCATAGGATTCATGACAGAGCCAGTCAAGGAAATCATGAAAGAGACTGTGGATATGAAAAAAAGGTGATGGGGTGAAGAGTTTCAAGATATGCATCTTGTAGAAATTCAGGAGCTAATAGACATCACACTAGAGGAATTAACAGAAGAGGACTTGATGGAGATGAGCATTTCTGAACCAGAGCCAGACATAAGGAAGAAGATGTAGAAAAAGCAGTGCCAGAAAACAGTGATATTAGACAATCTGGCAGAAATATTCTGCTTATTCAAGATATTCAAGATGGCTTTTGACTTCTAAGACATAGGCCCTTCTATCTTTCAGGCACTGAAACTAAAGCAAACTGGAGGAGTTGGTATTACATAGAAACATTAGAGAAATGAAAAGGCAAAAAAAAAAAAGTCAGAAATTAACAACGTATGTCTGAGTGTGATTGCCTCTCCCAATTCCTCCAGTTCTTCTGCCTCTGCCATCCCTAAGGCAGCAAGCCAAACCACTTCTCTTCCTCCTCCTCAGCCTACTCAATGTGAAGACAATGATGGAGACCTCTATGATGATCTGCTTCTACCTAATGAATAGTAAATAAATGTTTATGTACATGTTTGTGAGTGTCTTCATATGAAAACCTAATAACTGAATGACAAAAACTGTAGGAGACATTTCTGTGTGATCATCATAGCCTAAGCGTTCATTGTGTACGACATCATGTGCAAAACTTGTAATGAAATGGATTAGTCTATCCTTACATCGGCATAAGGTGAGTGATATTTAATATGAAATTAATATTGTGTTCAGCTGAAGCTCCAATACTTTGGCCACCTGATGCGAAGAACTGTCTCACTGGAAAAGACCCTGATGCTGAGAAAGACTGAAGGCAGGAGGAGAAGGGGACGACAGAGGATGAGATGGTTGGATGGCATCACTGACTCAATAGACATGAGTTTGAGCAAACTCCAGGAGTTCGTGATGGACAGGGAAGCCTGGCGTGCTGCAGTCCATGGAGTCACAAAGAGTCGGACACAACTGAGTGACTGAACTGAACTGAACTAATAATGTGTTACTTTTCTTACTATATTATAGATTCGCTTTCAAAGAATTACATTACTGTACAGTATGCCTCTCTCTCTCTCTAGTGCTTAGAGAAACTGTGTTTCAGCCTATTATCACAGGGAAATGGGTTTTCACAAATTGTAACAATGTTCCAATACTGTATTATGAATATGACTATAATGCTGTATGTCATAAAAATTTTACAACAATTCATTCACTGGTATGTAGGCTGCTGCTGCTGCTAAGTCGCTTCAGTCGTGTCCTACTCTGTGCGACCCCATAGACGGCAGCCCCCCAGGCTCCCCCATCCCTGAGATTCCCCAGGCAAGAATACGAATACAATGAAGCGATCATGTAGATTATACTAGGCTACCACGATATTGCTGCTTCTTCATTCCCTAATGGCTCAGTGATAAAGAATCCTCCTGCAATGCAGGAGACCCAGATTCAATCCCTGGGTTGAGAAGACATCCTGGAGAAGGAAATGGCAACCCACTCCCATATTCTTGCCTGGGAAATCCCGTGGACAAAGGAGCCTGACAGCCTATAGTCCATGGGGTCACACAGAGTCGGACACAAGTTCAACATTAGCAGTGCTTATTTAACTTATATGCAGAGTACATCATGAGAAATGCTGGGCCGGATGAAGCACAAGCTGGAATCAAGATTGCCGGGAGAAATATCAATAACCTCAGACATGCAGATGACACCACCCTTATGGCAGAAAGTGAAGAAGAACTAAAGAGCCTCTTGATGAAAGTGAAAGAGGAGAGTGAAAAAGTGGGCTTAAAACTCAACATTCAGAAAATTAAGATCATGGCATCCGGTCCCATCACTTCATGGCAAATAAATGGGGAAACAGTGGCTGACTTTATTTTGGGGGGCTTCAAAATCACTGCAGATGATGATTGCAGCCATGAAATTAAAAGACGCTTACTCCTTGGATGGAAAGTTATGACCAACCTAGACAGCATATTAAAAAGCAGAGACATTACTTTGTCAACAAAGGTCCGTCTAGTCAAGGCTATGGTTTTTCCAGTAGTCATGTATGGATGTGAGAGTTGGACTATAAAGAAAGCTGAGTGTTGAAGAATTGATGCTTTTCAACTGTGGTGTTTGAGAAGACTCTTGAGAGCCCCTTGGATTGCAAGAAGATCCAACCAGTCCATCCTAAAGGAGATCAGTCCAGGGTATTCATTGGAAGGACTGATGTTGAAGCTGAAACTCCAATATTTTGGCCATCTGATGTGAAGAGCTGACTCATTTGAAAAAACCCTGATGTTGGGAAAGATTGAAGGCAGGAGGAGAAGGGGATGACAGAGGATGAGATGGTTAGATGGCATCACTGACTCAATGGACATGAGTTTGGGTAAACTCTGGGAGTTGGTGATGGACAGGGAGGCCTGGCGTGCTGCGTTTCATGGAGTCACAAAGAGTCAGACACGACTGAGCAACTGAACTGAACTGAAATAAATGTGAATTTCTTTTTCACATCATCTTTTCATTTTTTACGTCTAGCATTCGTAATACATGTAACATCTACAGCATTTTTACATTTAATGTTAGTAAGATATGTACCATCTATAGCTACAGTATTGATGTAGATGATGCAGCTTGTAAATAGATAATATAAACTTATGGTATAAATAAACACAATATAATATTGTAAATGTATTTTCTCTTTCTTTGATTTTCTTAACATTTTATTTTCTCTAACTTTAATATAAGAATACAGTATACAATAAGTATAAAATGCAAAATAAATGTTTATCAACTATTTATATTATCAGTAAGGATTCCAATCAACAGCAGGCTATTAGTAATTAAGTTCAGATACACATATAAAGTTTTCCATGGATTTTCAACTGCACAAATATTAGTGCCTCTACCCTCCACATTGTTCAAAGGTCAGCTGTATTTTATCCCAACCTGTGATTTGCCATTTCATTTTCTTAACAGTCTCTTAAAGAGCAAAAGTTTTAATTTTGTTTAAGTCCAATTCATCATTTTTCTCCTACTGTTTGTGATCTGTTTAATATATTAATATATCCCAACCCAAGGTCACAAAGATTTTCACTTATTTTTTTATTTTAGAAATGTTGTATTTCTAGCTCTTACATTTATATCTATGATCCATTCCAAGTTAATTTTTGTATATAGTATGAGGTAAATTTTTTTTTCTAATTTATTTCAACGTGTTTCTTTTTAAAAATTTTTATTTATTTATTTATTTGGCCACACTGCATGGGTTGTATTATCTTAGTTCCCAAACCAGGGATTGAATTCTGTGCCCTTGGCAGTAAAAGCAAGTTCTAACACTGGACCAACAGGGAATTCTCTGAGGTAAGCATTGCGGTTCACTTGTTTATGTATAGATCTCAATGATTACAGTAACACTTGTGGAAAAGAGTGCCATTTTTTCACTGAATTGCCTTGGTATCTCCAAGGGATTTTCCAAACTGCACAGCCAGAGGGAACTGTCCCCATAAGACTGCCCTTACTTCAGACAACAACTTCAAGTTTGGGGTTTTCCCAAAACCACTTTCAGATTCAATTATTTGCCAGAATGACTCACAGAACTCAGGAAAGCCTTATACTTATGATAACCAGTTGTCTGCTTAGTCGCTCAGTCATGCCCAACTCTTTGCGACCCCAGACTCTCCTGTCCATGGGATTCTCCAGGCAAGATTACTGGAGCGGGTTGCCATGCCCTCCTCCAAGGGATCTCCCAACCCAGGGGTTGAACCCAGGTCTCTCGAATTGCAGGTGGATTCTTTACCATCTGAGCCACCAGGGAAGCCTAAGAATACTGGAGTGGGTACTTACAATAACAGTTTTATTATAACAAAAGCATGCAAATTAAAACCAAAGGAAGAAACTCATGGGCAAAGTCTGTGTGTGTGCTGTCACTTCAGTCGTGTCCGGCTCTGAGACTCTATGGACTGTAGCCTGCCAGGCTCCTCTGTCCATGGGATTCTCCAGGCAAGAATACTGGAGTGGGTTGCCATGCCCTCCTCCAGAGAGTCTTCCCCACCAGGGATCAAACCCACATCTCTTATTGGCAGGTGGGTTCTTTACCACTCGCACCACCAGGGGTGCCCCAAGTGTTTAAATGCATTTCTTCTCTCATCATCAGAGATTGTTACTCTACTGACATTCATGTGTGATAATATGTACAGAATATTGCCAACCAGGGAAACTAACCTGAGCTTTAGTATTCAGAGATTTTATTGCAGTTTCATTACAGAGTCATGATTGGTTGAAATATTGCCCATGTGGTTGAACTCAATCTCTAGACCTCTCTTTCCTTGAAGTTGGACTGATATCATGTGACCCAAAGTCCCACACCTCTAATATCATGCTTTGTCTTTCTTGCATGACTAACCCCCACCCTGAGTTGTCTCATTAGGCTTGAAATACCAGTTGTATTTCCAGGGGCCCTCCATAAAAGAGAAAGACATTCCTATTGCTCAGGAAATTCAAAGGGTTTTGACGTTGTTTCCCAGGTTCTGGGACAAAAGCCAGACCTCTCTTTGGAGGTCACATTTCTTACTATGCAGCAACATTGTTGGAAATAAATATACAGTATTGTTCATAAATAAAAGTTTAGGCTATCATGCATGGATCTGTTTCTGAACTCTGTTCTGTTTCATGATCTACTAAATGAAACTACAGAAACCTTTTTATTTTCTATGTAAAATATTTTTGTAATACTTAATTGTTAAATAATGTGCATATAATACTTATAGGACTTACAAGGAAATATGATAAGAATTATCTGCCTATGTAAAAATAAAAAACTCAACACAGTAGTTGGAACATAACATTGAGGAAAGTTTCCAGCAAACAGAGCAAAAAGACAAAGAGATAGAAAACAAGAGAGAAAAAGTAAGAAATTAGAGTACATGTTTAAGATGGCAACCCACTCCAGTTCTCTTGCCTGGAAAATCCCATGGATGGAGGAGCCTGGTAGGCTACTGTTCATGGGGTCGCAAAGAGTTGGATATGGCTGAGCAACTTCACTCACTTAAGAGGACTTATATCTGAATAGCAGTGTTTCTAGAAAGAGAGAAAGAGAAAAAAAACTGGGGTGGGGGGGAGGAACAATCAATGGTGTAATTCAAGAACAGAATGAGCTGCCAGATTGAAGAGCCCATAAAATGGCTGGTACCATTTGAGGAACCAAGAGATTTTTACTGCTTCCAGAGAGGAAAAAAGTTAAGTCAAATACAAAATTTAGGAATCATAATGGCTTCTGACTTTTCGTCAGCAGCACTTGAAGCCAAAATACAATAAAATTCTGAAGGATGTCATTTCTAGTCTAGAATTCTATGCTCAGCCAAATGACCAATTGAGTCTGCAAGTGGAAAAAAGTTATTTTTCAAGTATATAAATTTTTAGCATTTTTTTACCTATCATGTATCCTTTCTAAGAAAGCTGCTGAAGAATGTACTCCACTCAAAGAATAAATCAATGAAGAGGATCTAAAACAGGAGAGAGACAAGGATTCACCAGGAAGATGGTGAAGAGAAATCCCACAATAATAGCCTTGCACCAGATGTAGAGATTAACCAGTTCCATTTACAGAAGAGTGACTCAAGAACAGATATGAGGGAATTCCCTGGTGGTTAGAACTCTGAACTTTCACTGCCAAGGGCACAGGTTAAATCCTTGATCAGGGAATTAAGTCCTGCAAGCCACATGGCACAACAAACAAAAAAGAAACAGATATAATGATAACTGTTACCACCAAAATCCCCACTGACATTATAGCCACATTTAATTCTAAAGGAGATCAGCCCTGGGTGTTCTTTGGAAGGAATGATGCTAAAGCTGAAACTCCAGTACTTTGGCCACCTCATGCGAAGAGTTGACTCATTGGAAAAGACTCTGATGCTGGGAGGGATTGAGGGCAAGAGGAGAAGGAGACGACAGAGGATGAGATGGCTGGATGGCATCACTGACTCGATGGACGTGAGTTTGTGTGAACTCCAGGAATTGGTGATGGACAGGGAGAACTGGCATGCTGCGATTTATGGGGTCGCAAAGAGTCGGACACGACTGAGCAACTGAACTGTACTGAACTGAAACTTAAGGATATGCTTACCTGTGTTTGTCAGGGCTTCACTGTATATTTAAGACAATTCCTGCTCATGTCCCAATGTCCTGCCTCCAGAATCAGCTGAGAACCCTCATTTTACAACATCTCCATTTCTGAAGTGTTCTTTGACCTATTGTTGAGAACTAGACATAGGCTATGATGAGCTTAGAAACAGAAAATACAAAGCAACCCTTTCCCTTTGTTTTACAGGGTGTTCAGTGCCTCACCCATACTGCAGATCTGCCAGATGCCGGATGCAGGTGAGCCCTCTTGGTTAGAGATTTATTTACCTGAAGCCAATGAAATTTTGGAACTTAAGCTCCTTACTCATATATGTTCCTCCCAAAGCCCTGCACATAACTCAACATTTGTAATTTTGAATTTATACTCTTCTTAAAAGAGTCCTCCAAATTATATACTCTTCACACTGCACAAATCCTAGATCTGCTTCTACTTGACACTTTTTCCTGTAACTTGCTCAGAAGAAGCTTTTAAAAACTCAGGAAAGCTAAAGTTATCCTGTACCCTAGAGATGCTGCTGCTGCTGCTGCTGCTGCTGCTAAGTCGCTTCAGTCATGTCCAACTCTGTGTGACCCCATAGATGGCAGCCCACCAGGCTCCCCCGTCCCTGGGATTCTCCAGGCAAGAACACTGGAGTGGATTGCCATTTCCTTCTCCAATGCATGGAAGTGAAAAGTGAAAGTGAAGTCGCTCAGTCGTGTCCAACTCTTCGCTGCCCCATAGACTGCAGCCTACCAGGCTCCTCCATCCATGGGATTCTCCAGGCAAGAGTACTGGAGTGGGTTGCCATTGTCTTCTCCACTAGAGATGCTAGTCAGATTGTTTTCCTAGGACAATGCTTCCCTTCTGATAACAGCCATAGTGCTCTTTCTTTATACAGCTTTTTGTGTTTGTGCTATTCAAATCCAAGCAGTGGATTACTTAGGGATATATAATATGGAGAGTAAAACTGTGGTTACCTGGTTGGGGGAGGGCTGGCTGGGAGTAGTCAAGGGAAACAGAGACTGGACAGGGCCACATAGCTGGGCTTCAGGCCCAGGTGTTCGTTTATTATTTATCTTTAAACTGTGCATATACTCTGTGAATGTGGAACATTTCATAATTTTAAAGGGCAAGGAGGGGGTTGCCTAAAGGACATTATTTCCTTCCTTTATTGGGAACTAGAGACAATGAGTGAATAGATAAATAATCATCATCAATAGCAAGTTAAATACAAAAGGAAACCGTAAATTTCTAACATTCTAACAGATAAAAATAAAGAAAAGCAACCAAAAAACTCCACCGTTCTAGTAAATCTGGGCCTGGTTAGAGAGGAGAGTGCTTACTGCAATGAAGTCCACTGACTGAGCAGAGAAGGGGCAAAATCCAGTTGGGTTTCTAGCACTTCCTGGCATAAGAGCCTCTTGCTGGGGCCAAGTGTGTTAAGAGTCTGCTCCTCAGTTTTGCTTCTCCAGGAACTTGATTTTGGAGGCTCCCTTGGAGCTTCCCAGGCTTTAAGAGAGCTCCTCTTAAGGACCAGCCTCTTGGGAACTCCTTGAGGACATGAATCATGTTTTATCCACCTATAAATTCCTGGCGCCTGGCAAAGACTTACGTACAGCCACAGAATTAATAGATTTTTCTGGTGAGAAATAAAATATTGCCTGCCATACCAGTAAATAAAGGATGTCAGTTATCATTGATTGCAGCCACCCTGACAGTGAGCCCTAAGGATGTTCAGGATGAAAACAAGGAATGCTAGCCAGCCAGGACCAGACCCAGAGCCCTGGCAACTCTCAGGGGAGTGGTTGAACCACTGGGACCAAACTCCTCCTGTTCACAAAAACCTGCTGACTGCCCAGGGACAAGCGACTGATCGCTGTGCCTGAGGAGACTTCAAAACCCTGTGAGACCTGGACCACAGCAAGAAATAGTTTATATTCCAGAAGTTCTCATTGTGTCAGAGCAGCATGAATGCTTCATTTTCTGATCCACCCATAAACCAGAAGAGATTCAGTTTAGAAAGATAGTGATGGAATCAAGCCTAGAGCAGAGATCTCCCAACAACCGCCTGCTTACTGTTCTGTTACACTTTCTGTGCCTCTGATCCCATCATCTGAGTAGCCCAGGGTCAAGGGCCTGCCACCCACCAGAGCAAGGTTATGAGTTTTCTATTGACATTTGTATAAGGTTACCTTTAGGTAATGGTCTCCCTCCATGGCTTATTGATAAAGAACCCACCTGCAATGCAGGAGCAGGAGACCAGAGTTCAATCCCTAGTTGGGCAGATCCACTGGAGGAGGGCATGGCAACCCACTCCAGTATTCTTGCCTGGAGAATCCCATGGACAGAGGAGCCTGGCGGGCTACAGTCCATAGGGTCGCAGAGTCAGACGTGACTGAGGTGACTTTGCACGGCACCTCTCAGTCAATTCAGTCTTTCAGTCATGTCCGACTCTTAGTGACCCCATGGACTGCAGCACACCAGGCCTCCCTGTCCATCACCAACTCCTGGAGTTTACCCAAACTCATGCCCATTAAGTCAGTGATGCCATCCCACCATCTCATCCTCTGTCATCCCCTTCTCCTGCCGTCAACCTTTCCTACCATCAGAGTCTTATCTAATGAGTCAGTTCTTCACATCAGGTGGCCAAAATATTGGAACTTCAGTTTCAGCATCAGTCCTTCCAATGAATATTCAGGACTAATTTCCTTTAGGATCAACTGATTTGATCTCCTTGCAGTCCAAGGAAGTCTCAAGAATCTTCTCCAACACCACAGTCCAAGAGGATCAATTCTTTGGAGTTCAGCTTTCTTCATGGTCCAACTCTCACATCCATACACGGCTACTAGGAAAACCATAGCTTGATGAGCCTTTGACAGCAAAGTAACATCTCTGCTTTTTGATATGCTGTCTAGGTTTGTCATAGCTTTTCTTCTAAGGAGCAAGCATCTTTTAACTTCATGGCTCCAGTCACCATCTGCAGTGATTTTGGAGTCCAAGAAAAGAAAGTCTCTCCATGTTTGCATTGTTTCCCCAAATATTTGACATGAAGTGATGGGACTGGATGCTATGATCTTAGTTTTTAGAGGAAAGTGAAAAAGCTGGCTTAAAACTCGACAGCAACTCTATATAACGGAAAGCAAAATAGCTATTGAGTGGATAAATAGTAAATACTCCTTCCTAAATTCTGTCTTTATAACGTGGCAAGGATTGGGTGGGGGTGGGAATTCTAATGGGTTGTTTATTTTTCATTCATTTGCATAAATGAGTTTCTAAGCCCCCCAGCAAATACCATGAATTAATTAGTAGAATCTGTAGTAGCCAAATCATTATGTGGAGCATTGGGACAGCCACAATAAAAATGAGGACTTATTGTTATTTTTTAGCAACTGATACACCCTAGAAGCATGAAATCATTTCCAGAACAAGGTGGAGTGTACATGGGTAAATATGTTATCCATGTCCCAGTGTAGGAAAGCAGATACCCTAGTAATTGGTGTCTGTTATCCCAAGTCACAAAGAGACGAGATGAACATTCTGTTCTCCCCTGACTTATTCTGAAATAGGCAGGAGGGATCATGAAAAGGGTACATAAGAGAGCCCTTCCCTTAATAATGAGACATAGGGCAGCCTGATTTCTAATCATTCATTAGCTGAGAAAATATTGCTGGAGTCCCCTTTATGTGCAAGGCTTTGCCTGGGGAGAAGAGGCAACGCATCCAGCTAGATCCAGGAGCCCGTCCTTTGCAAAGATGCTGACCCGATGGTAAAGGTGACAAGCAGACATAGGAGGAGGTGACTGCTGCCACGGATAGATGTGCTCCCAACTGGAGGCCTGAAAACCTGACTCCAGTCACAGCTTTGCCCCTAGTGTGCTGTGTGACTTTGGGCAAATGGCTTCATCTCTCTGGGTCTTTATATCCTTGGCTGTGGAATCAGAGGTGAGAAGACTTGCAGAAGGAACACAGCATGGATGAAGGTCCCATAATCCTTCTATACTTTGCTGTCTATGGCTGTCTGGCTCCCCACAGAGAACGCAACAGACCTTCCTCTCCTCACAGATCCACCCATCTCTTCCAAGTCTCCTCACTGTTTGCAAATGACCTGACTTCCTACTGCACAGAAAAAAAGAAATCTCTGATGGTGACTGTTTCACCCTCCCCACTGCACCTGCATCATGCTCTTCCCATCATCCCTCGTGGACATGGAGAAAGCATCTTTTTTTGTCAGGGTCTTATTGCACATTCTCCAGTCATTCCATCCTAAACACAGAACAAATATAAATTCTCTTCTGTCCTACATCTCCCTCTGGTTGCTAATGTCTCTCTTTCCTCCCTTCCCAAGGTTCCTGAAAGTTGTCTTCACGCCCTGTCTTGTTTCCTCACCCGTCAGTCATTCTTCAGCCCCCTCCGGTCTGGATCCCCCTACACCCACTTCCCCTGCAGCTGCATCTGCCACCATCACCAGGACCTTTGTTACCAGAGCAACCTGTTCACACTTCCTCCAAGTTCTCGGCAGAGCACCCAGCCCAGCTGGCCACTTCCTCCTTCCTGAAACACTCCATTTTCTTGGTTTTCAGTACCACACACTGGTGATTCCTATCTGGGCATTTCTTCGTTTTCTTTACCTGTTTCTCCCACTCTAGCTGATCATTGACCCAGTCCCAGGCTCATGTTCATCTCACCGTACTTTTCTTCCTAAGCAATCTCACTTTTTCTCAGGTTTAAATCAGAGCTCAGTCCCTTGCTTACCTGTTCACATGCATTTATTGAGCCTTTAGAATAGGCCAGATTTTATGAGTTTGAAGTCCGGAGAAGGCAATGGCACCCCAATCCAGTACTCTTGCCTGGAAAATCCCATGGACGGAGGAGCCTGGTGGGCTGCAGTCCCTGGGGTCGCTAGGAGTCAGACACGACTGAGCGACTTCACTTTCACTTTTCACTTTCATGCATTGGAGAAGGAAATGGCAACCCACTCCAGTGTTCTTACCTGGAGAATCCCAGAGACGGGGGAGCCTGGTGGGCTGCTGTCTCTGGGGTCGCACAAAGTTGGACACGACTGAAGCGACTTAGCAGCAGCAGTAGCAGTATGAGTTTGAAGTCAGTTTGCTTCTCTATTTATTACTGATACACTTTATATATTGAAATCATATGACTCAGATTAGGACTAGAACTCACTGTCTTTTATAACTGAGATCACACACCTGGTCTCAGAACTTAATGAAGCTCAGGTTCTTGATGCCTCATTACAGAAATAATCCAGTGAGAGACAAAATAATAGATAAGAAGTGGATTTATTTAGAGAGAAAAGCACTCCACAGACAGAATGTGGACCATCTCAGAAGGTGAGAGTGGCATCAGGGTATAGGGTTGTGAGTTTTTATCAGGGTGGGTAACTTCATAGGCTAATAAGTGGGAGGAGTAGTCCAGCTATTTTGGGGAAGGGGTGGATCTAGAAATTGGGCCACCACCCACTTGCTGACATTTTAGGGTCAGCCTTGGAACTGTCATGGTGCCTTGGGTGTGTCGTTTAGCATGCCAATGTGCTACAGTGAGGATATACTGAGGCTCAAGGTCTAGTGGTATTCTCGTCCCCCATCTTGGACCTAGTTGGTTCTAACCAGTTTGTATCATGTCCTATGGTTATGTTATTCTTTTAAAGGTCATGCCCTATCCTCTTCCTTCCTGTTTCAATATTAGTGGAGAAACACATTTCGTTGCTGAAATAATCAAAAAAGGCTAAAAGAAGCAAGTAAAAATTAGCCATAATTGCATTACCCAAAGATTACCACGGTCCACATTTTGACACATATTCTCTAGCCTTAATCCTCTTCATATAGCTATGGTAGGTTTTTATTATAAAAATTGGATGATATATTCTGTTTTGTAACTTGCATTTTTTTCACCAACAATAAATCATGGACATTTTTTCATGTCAGCAAACATATTTTTAGAACATAATTTTTATTGAATATACAGTACACTTTCACAGAAATTTACCCCAATTTTTCAGCCTATTCTTCTGGTACGCATGTAATTTGCCCTGATTTTCCCTTGTGGTTAAATCTTTACCAGTTTATATAATTATTACTTGGGATAAATTTCTAACAAGAGAACTGCTGCATCAAAACAGGAAGGAGGAGCTACCCTTCTAAGCCTGTGCTCAGGTAGCTGCCTTGACCAAGTGTCTGGCCACAGTCTATTTGAAACCACAGTTGGAGGGTGTTTGATATGCCCAAATCCCAGGCCACATGCCAGGTTTCTTTGTTTTTGAATATGTCAAATTTTATCTTTTCGGGGTTCTTTATACAGGAAATTCTTTACTGTCTGAGCCACCAAGGAATGAACAGAAACTAATATTGCAGCTTCTAGCCTATTACCATTTTAAATTAGCAAAGTCTTTAATTTGATTCTGTGAAAGTGCCAAAGGCCCTGACGTGTGACTGTCTCTCGTACTAATTTGACCTCAAAGAGCTCAGTTTCCTGTGGGCTGCGGTGTTGGGAAGGGAGCACAGTGGGTAGGAGCCCACACAGTTAGCCTAAATATCATGCAGACTGTGGCAAGCCTTATGATAAAGTGCCTTGACCGAGAACAGGGTAAGTTAGGGTTTCCGAAGGTGGTTTTGAGAGCCAGGGGGCAAAGAAAAGACTTGGACACAGGCCCAGAGATGTGGGGAGACTGTGGGGGTAAAGACCTGGCCATCATGAATAGAATGTTTGTGGGTGTGGGTGCGTGCACGTGCGTGCATACGTACACACAGGGCATATTTAAGAGAAGACGGTTTACTCTTGCGGAAAGTCTAAATGGTGTGAGGTTTTGAATCAGAGGCCACCAGGGTTAACCCCTGTACTACAGGCAACAGGAAACTAGGGAAAGACTTTAAAAAATAATGCACAGCCTGGGCAGGGCAATACATCCAAGAACAAAAACAGAAATCAACCCCAAATATTCATTGGAAGGACTGATGCTCAAGCTGAAGTTCCAGTACTTTGGCCACCTGATGAGAAGAGCCAACTCATTGGAAAAGACCCCGATGCTGGGAAAGAATGAGGTCAGGAGAAGGGGGAGACAGAGAATGAGATGACTGGATGGCATCATCGACTCAATGGACATGAGTTTGAGCAAACTCTGGAATGTAGCGAAGGACAGGGAAGCCTGGCTTGCTGCAGTCCATGGGGTCACAAAAAGTTGAACACAACTGAAAGACTAAACAACAACAGTATTGGGCTATATTGTCCCAACATTGTTCTCAGCCTGTCTACTGGTCAGGGGAGCAGAGCTGTCAGCCTGTCCCCTCAGCCTGACAAGTACACTCCCAGAAGCCTCAAGAATAATCAGTGGGGCTTTGTTTTTGACCAGGCAATATTTAACTGTATTGAGCCTCCAGATCTGTCAACCTGTCCTGCAGGTCTGCTGCTGCTGCTGCTGCTGCTAAGTTGCTTCAGTCATGTCCGACTCTGTGTGACCCCATAGACGGCAGCCCACCAGGCTCCTCCATCCCTGGGATTCTCCAGGCAAGAACACTAGGGTGGGTTGCCATTTCCTTCTCCAATGCATAGAAGTGAAAAGTGAAAGTGAAATCGCTCAGTCGTGTCCGACTCTTCTCGACCCCATGGACTGCAGCCTACCAGGCTCCTCAATCCATGGGATTTTCCAGGCAAGAGTACTGGAGTGAGGTGCCATTGCCTGCAGGTCAGATGAAGTTATTTCAGGAGTTTGGTGCTCTAAGGGGAAAGAGAGTAAAGAGAGAGACGGTGAAGGCCCAAGAGTACAATTTCTGGAATGCATGGGGTCCTGGCTTGGTGTCCAGAGAAGTCACAATAGAATCAGAGAATCTGTTGCTGGGAGAGGGAAGGTGGCCCAAGGGGCAGTGGGCAGTGATGGGGCGGGAGTGGGGGGCAGTTTAGAAAGTTTATCTGGGGTGCAAAAATTGCTAGTTCCTTTTGCGGCTGCTCCAAATATAGCAGTCCTCCGCTCTTCCCTCTAATCTCGGTGTGGCCACCACGACCTTCCAACTTGGCTGCATCCAGACAGCCCACAGAAATTGTAGTCGAAATCCAGAACTCACAGTAGTACACACCCTGCAGCCCCACACAGTCTGATGAGCTCTGCTGTGTGCAATCCTTTTTCAAGAGGACACATTTTAAGGAGTTAAGGCATGCACTGCATTCTCCTCCACTTGCAGTTTTTCCCTGTTCCTACAGAAGAGAGAGAGTCCTGAAGCCTGAGAAAAAAGATGTGTGGCTGAGGATTCATCACAAGTCTGGTCTCGCTTGCCTTCGCCCAAAAAGAAAAATTCCCTGGAGAACTCAGGACCCAGCACTGTAATTAAACTTCTGACCCAGAGATGGCACTGACAGGGGCAAAGCTGGGGAAACCCCGTCTGCAGCCTCCCTATGGAGCACAGAGGCTGCAGGGGAAACCCTGGGAGTTCATTTCTTTCCGCTGGAATTGTCTGCTGAATGCAAAAAATCTCTAATTTGCTCCCACTCCCTTTTTTTTCCACAACACCAAGAAACGAAGAAATCCTGCGTCAATCAATGCATACTGCCATTTACCCTGCCAGCAAACCTCTGCCTGGCTTGGTACAAGATGTTACTGCTGTTGCAATCAGGAATGAGGGATTTAGCAATCACTGATGGGAAACTCATGCTCATTATTTTAAAATGAAACCTACATTTTTCAGATTTTCCTTTTCTCTTTCAGCCAACCTCTTCTGGAAAAAGTCACAGAGTCAAATCCTGTTTGCTGGTTCTTTTTCTCTCATCCTCTGGGTCTCTATGTGGGAGGGGCTGGGAACTGACCTGGGAGTCTCTTCTAATCTCTGTGCCTATGTTGGAGTTTGTCTGCATCTTTTGTGTTTTCGTGTTATAAAGCTTATAAAAATGGGAATATTTCATCTATCCTGAAGGAAAGATCTTTGGGGTGCATATTAAGTATGTTAAGGTCAAAAGAGCAATGGTCCCTGAATGGCTCACAATTAAATAATGTGGCAGTCAGAAGGGCTTTACAGAGGAGAGGAATACTCTGATAATGAACATGCCTGTGGGGTTCCCTTCGACTTTAGGCATCCAATTCTAATTTCCTCTATAGGAGCCCCAGAGAAGGAAATAACAACCCACTCCAGTATTCTTGCCTGGAGAATTTCATGGACAGAGGAGCTTGGCAGAATACAGTCCATGGGGTTCCAAAGAGTCAGACACAACTGAAGCAATTCAGCATGCATGCATGCCAACATGCCATAAGCATCTCCCACCTCACCCTCTCTTCCCCAAAGCCTTGTCTCATCTTTACCTCTGTAAATCAAAACCCCAGCTGCTCAGGCCTCAAACCTTGAATCCGTCTTATATTCCTGGTTACTCCTCACATTATATGTAAACCACCTTGCTTGCTTTACCTCCAAAATGTATTCAGAATCTCTCTCACATCTTCTTTCTGCTATCCTAGAGCAAGACATTATTATCCCGCTTCTGGAGTATTCTAGAACCCTGTTAACTAACCTCCTACAATCTACAGGGATCCTTTTACAATATGAGTCAGTTCAGTTCAGTTCAGTCGCTCAGTCATGTCCAACTCTTTGCGACCCCATGAATCACAGCACGCCAGGCCTCCCTGTCCATCACCAACTCCCGGAATTCACTGAGACTCACGTCCATCGAGTCAGTGATGCCATCCAGCCATCTCATCCTCTGTCGTCCCCTTCTCCTCCTGCCCCCAAACCCTCCCAGCATCAGAGTCTTTTCCAATGAGTCAACTCTTCGCATGAGGTGGCCAAAGTACTGGAGTTTCAGCTTTAGCATCATTCCTTCCAAAGAAATCCCAGGGCTGATCTCCTTCAGAATGGACTGGTTGGATCTCCTTGCAGTCCAAAGGACTCTCGAGAGTCTTCTCCGACACCACAGTTCAAAAGCATCAATTCTTCAGTGCTCAGCTTTCTTCACAGTCCAACTCTCACATCCATACATGACTACTGGAAAAACCATAGCCTTGACTAGATGGACTTTGTTGGCAAAGTAATGTCTCTGCTTTTCAATATGCTATCTAGGTTGGTCATAACTTTCCTTTCAAGGAATAAGCGTCTTTTAATTTCATGGCTGCAGTCACCATCTGTAGTGATTTTGGAGCCCCAAAAAATAAAGTCTGACACTGTTTCCACTGTTTCCCCATCTATTTCCCATGAAGTGATGGGACTGGATGTCATGATCTTCGTTTTCCGAATGTTGAGCTTTAAGCCAACTTTTTCACCCTCCACTTTCACTTTCATCAAGAGGCTTTTTAGTTCCTCTTCACTTTCTGCCATAGGGGTGGTGTCATCTGCATATCTGAGGTTATTGATATTTCTGGCAATCTTGATTCCAGCTTGTGTTTCTTCCAGCCCAGCGTTTCTCATGATGTACTCTGCATATAAGTTAAATAAACAGGGTGACAATACACAGCCTTGACGTACTCCTTTTCCTGTTTGGAACCGGTCTGTTGTTCCACGTCCAGTTCTAACTGTTGCTTCCTGACCTGCATACAGATTTCTCAAGAGGCAGGTCAGGTGGTCTGGTATTCCCATCTC